>NC_091747.1:55712436-55927436 GCF_043380555.1 Nothobranchius furzeri
GAGCACCATGTGAGCACCTGTGTGTGTACACACGCTTGTATGTGTAAGGTTTCTCTAAGAGCGTCTAATAGAGAGTGTGAGGGGCCATAGATCTGCCCCCCAAAAATGTGTAGGAGATGGAGGGAGCTCCAAGTCCCAGAGATCCAGGAGCTGCCCCAGAGCACAGGAACCCCAGGGAGACCGTAACCAGAAAAGGCCCCCGCCCCCCTCGAGAGGCGCAGAGGATTGCCCCGGGGGGTCACAACCAGCAGCCGTCAGAGTCCTGGGAGATATCAGCGGCAAGCCCACAGGCCCGCCCGCAGCCTCCCACCCCCTAGCCGGTCGAGCCTGGAACCCAGCGCGCCGGAACCCAGGGGCAACCGGCCCCGCCGGGGACCCAATCGAGCCCAGGGACTCATATCCCACCAGACAGCCACTGGGATCGATCAGGCAGACTCCAAAAATCTTAAACCCCCTGACCAGGGAGCCATGAACACTCAGGCAAACCAAGGCACCAAACTCCACACCAAATGTGGCAGGGGGATGGTAGGCCAAGATGTGTTCCCTGGTCAGCTGAGAGACATAATCCCTCTGGGTCTTCCTTTAACCCTCCCATTGTCCTAATGGGTGTGACCCCACGAGGAAAGTTGACCATTGAGCAGGGTTGATCGTTTATCCTTTGGGTCCAAGTGCCAGGGGTGAGGAGTGAGCACCACCTCACCCCTGCCATGTGGACCTCAAAGAATAAACCAACAATCATGCTCAATGATCAACTTTCCTCGCGGGGTCACCCATAAAGACAGTGGGAGGGTTAAGGCTCCTCCCTGTTGGATGCACCCAGAAAACCTCACCATGAGGCATCCTGACCAGATGTCCGAGCCACATCAACTGGCTCCTCTCGATGTGCAGGAGCAGCAGGTCTACTCCGAGCCCCTCCCAGATGACCGAGTTTCTCATCCTACCTCTAAGGGAGAGCCCAGCCACCCTGCAGAGAAAACTAATTTCTGATGCTTGTATCCACAATCTCCTTCTTTTGGCCACTACCCAAAGCTCGTGACCATATGTGAGGGTAGGATTGTAAATCGACCAGTAAATCGAGAGCAGGACAGATCGGTACAACACCTGCATCGCTGCAGATGCAGCACCAGTCTGCCTATCGATCTAGCCCTCCATCAATATATTTTAATATACAAATTTGTTTTTTATCTGTTATTTGTTTTATCTGTGGGAGATCTTTGTTCCATTTTGTTCTCAGATGTATGAGCAGTGACTCACATGCTGGAACACAGTTGGACTTTCACATTCAGTCGCAGAAAAAGTGTTAAAACAAATGGTCACTTTTGCACTGACGATGAGACAGAATGCATGAGCCAGTGAGAGGAGCAATGGGGTGGGATGCAAGAATAAACAAAAAAAAAATGCACGGAGTCGATGGTTAGGGTAACAGCTAAATGAGTCACCGCCTTGACCGGCTGCCAAGCTGGACGGGACGTTGTAAAAGTGGAACATCATCAGAAAAAAGAAAGAAATCTACATTTCTGCTTTTTCAAATATGCCAGGAATGATGTCTGAATTTGCCAGAGACGGGATGAAAACATGAGTAATAAATCAACACAGAACTATTATAGTAGCTGTGCCATCTGACCTCTGACTTTGTGTTCTTTGTCATTTAGTTTTTAGATATTACAAGACTGAAGTTTCAAAGGGTTCTGAGGTTTTTAATTGCATGCTGTATTTTATTTTATATAGAGACAGAAAAGGGAACAAATTATTAAACGCTAGATCAGTTTGAACCTTTACAAATCTTTTTTTTTATTAATCATACCATATCCCAGTTTATTACTTTCCCCAAAAGGATCTTCTTTATTATACTGTAAATACCGAAAAGCTGCACACAGAGGCAGGAAAATGAATGTAATATTGTTTATGCCCGGTTAAATGAGGAGTCTTTTTACATTAAAGGTGGTAAAAACATGAAGGGAGCTATCTTGGCATCATGCTGAACGGATATTACATTTATTCTGCAGACGTGCACACTGTTGAGATTTAAGGTAACAGATGGAAAGATCAAACTCACAGAGAAAACTGAGCACTTCAAGCAGCAAAACAAGTGACAGGAGAACACTGAATAATGTAAAAACAAAGCAACCACTGTGTTTATGTTTTTTCTGCTTCAAAATGAACTTTGTAAGCTGATATAGATTTTTTTTGTCAGCAAAGTGAAGAATATCGTTCTGAAACATGACACTTAGTGGTAATAAGTGAGAAAGCTCTGAAGGAGACAGTTAAATGTTTCAAATGCTCTGTAGCCTCCAGACATGTGACAGAACATTTTCACTGTATACTCCAAACTGAGCTGGCACTTTATTCAAATTCTTCAGGTTTCATTTTTCACACATTTGATTCTGACATCACGGTTCCTTGTATTCCTCAGCCTTTGGCACACGTCAGGACCGTTTACACTTCAGCCTCAGTAGAGGATCTGATACCAGGGAGATCTGTGAGAGGGCACCTTGTACATGTGTTTGTCCACGTGTAAAACGTGTAATCATTGAATCATTTTAATGGATTGTGAGGATCTAATGCATGAGCAAGATCTTAACTGACTCTTAAAAAAACTTATGAACTGGATTAGTCTTCCACAGCCAGAGAGCTAACTCAGAACCACAGGTGAGGCTCTCTTTCAGCACACATTTGATCTTCCTTGTGTTGGATTCTGAGTTTAGGAAATAAACATGCACGGAGTCACCACTAAAGATGTCAGTGAAATAGGCAGTTTGCCATATTCCATCAGAAACGTAAATATCGGCTGACCTCCTGCTGCTGTGCACGCCCCAGATGCGATACAAATCACAGGGTGAACCAGCATTTGAACATGCTGCCCCAAAGCTGTGGAACTTGTTACCCATTATAGTTCGGCAGGCTCCATCACCGGCGGTTTTTAAATCTCATTTAAAGACCCACTTCTACGATGTGGCTTTTAGACAGTGACTCGTTTTAGTGTTTTATTGTGTTCTTAGTAATCCTCATGTTTTATCTGCTTTTGATCGGTATTTTTATCTTCTGTTTTAGTTGCTTGGATTGGTTGTGTTTTGGTTTAGCCTGTGCAGCACTTTGGGCAGCTCCCATGCTGCGTTTTAAACGTGCTATAAAAATAAACTATTGTATGGTATGGTACGGTATCTCTATCTGTTCTTAACTCAAATAAAAGCCCATGTCAAAATAGCACTGTGATTGGACTGCTATGGATGTCAGTCAACGGGGCAGTCTGCCACTTCATTGTGGAAGCACTACATAAACATAAAACATAAAGAAATAAACAATACATTGTTTTCCTAAATAAACGTGCTGTGATTGGTCAGCCGCAATCCTGGCCAGGCTTGTGGAGGTTCCAACGGAGCATTCCTAGATCGACATGCAAAGAAAATGTATAAATAATAATAATAATAATACATTTTATTTCAAAGCGCCTTTCAGGACACCCAAGGTCACTTTACACAAAACACGTAATAAAATACAATAAAACAATAATAAAACCCAAAGAAGAAAAAACAGAGAGAAACATTTCAATAAAATCAGAGGTTGTAGGCAGATTTAAACATATGTGTTTTGAGTTTTGATTGGAAAAGGGTAAAACTGTCGATGTTCCTGATGTCTGGGGGAAGTGAGTTCCAGAGTCGAGGAGCAGAGCGGCTGAAAGCTCTGCTCCCCATGGTAGCGAGACGGGCAGAAGGAACCGCAAGATGGATGGAAGAAGAAGATCTGAGTGAACGGGACGGGGTGTGAATACTTATAAGGTCTGAGATATATGGAGGAGAGAGGTTGTGGATTGCTTTGAAGGTATGGAGGAGAATTTTGAAGATGGGCCTGAATTTAACTGGGAGCCAGTGGAGCTGCTGGAGAACCGGCGTGATGTGGTGAAAGGAAGGGGTTCTGGTGATAATACGGGCTGCTGAATTCTGGACCAGTTGCAGTTTATGAAGGAGTTTGTTGGGGAGACCATAAAGAAGTGAATTGCAATAGTCGAGACGGGAGGTGACGAGGCTGTGGACGAGAATGGCGGCAGTGTGAGGGGTCAGTGAGGGACGAAGACGGTTTATGGAACGTAGATGGAAGTATGCTGACCGAATTAAGTTATTAATGTGAGCCTGAAAAGAAAGGGAGCTGTCGAGAATGACACCCAGACTCTTGACATGAGGTGAGGGGGAGACTGTGGCACTGTCAATAGTTAAAGAAAAGCTGTCAGATGTTGAGAGGGTGGAGTTAGTGCCAACTAGAAGAAGTTCAGTTTTATTGCCGTTGAGTTTGAGGAAATTAGAGGTGAACCATGATTTGATTTCAGAGAGGCAGAGTGTAAGGGAGGATGGTGGGAGAGTTGAGTTGGGCTTACTGGAAATGTAGAGCTGGGTGTCATCTGCAAAGCAGTGAAACTGGATATTGAATTTGCGGAAGATTTTGCCGATAGGGAGGAGATATACTATGAAGAGGAGGGGCCCCAGGACAGAGCCCTGGGGCACACCTGACTTGACTGGGGAGGGTTCTGAGGTAAAGGATTTTAACTGGATGAACTGAGTGCGGCCAGTAAGGTAAGATTGAAACCAGCGGAGGGGGGTGTGAGTGATGCCTAAGGAATAGAGTCTATTAAGGAGGATGGGATGAGAAATGGTGTCAAAGGCCGCACTCAGATCGAGGAGAATAAGAATAGAGATTAAACCAGAATCAGCAGCAATGAGTAGGTCGTTAGTGATCTTGATGAGAGCTGTTTCTGTGCTGTGGTGGGGACGGAAGCCAGACTGAAACTGTTCATAAAGGTTATTGCGGGTGAGATGTGAATGGAGCTGAGATGCAACAGTTTTCTCAAGGACTTTGGAAATGAAGGGAAGATGGGAAATGGGACGGAGGTTATTGAAATCATTGGGATCTAAACCAGGTTTTTTTAGAATAGGGCTGACTGAAGCGGATTTGAATAGGGATGGGACCGTACCAGAGGATAGTGAGGAATGAATAATGGCTGTTATAAAAGGGAGCAGAGAAGAAAGGCAGGATTTAACTAAAACAGTTGGAATAGGGTCCAGTTGACAGGTGGAAGGTTTGGATTTGGTGATGTAATCTAATATTTCTGAGGGATGGGGAAGTTCAAAGGAGGAGAACGGAATGGTGGGTTCAAATAAATCAGGAGAGGGAGGGGAGGAATGAGGTAAAGAGAGATGGATTCTATTGACCTTCTCATTAAAAAACTGAAGGAGAGAGTTACAGGTTTCTGAAGAGTAAAGATGGATGGGTAAGGAGTCGGGAGGCTGAAAAATGCTGTTCATGATGGAAAATAATGTTTTAGTGTTGCTGGAGTTGGACGAGATGAGACCGGAGTAATACTGAGATTTGGCATGGGAGATGGAGTCCTTGTAGAGAGAAATCTGAGCAGAATATAAGTCTTTATGGATGGTGAGACCGGTTTTCTTGTAGAGTCTTTCAAGCCTCCGGTTGGTAGCTTTCAAGGAGCGAAGGGCAGGGGTGAACCATGGAGCAGACCGAGTAAAATATACAGAGCGGGATTTGATGGGAGCAAATGAATTAAGGATAGAAACCAGACCGTTATTGTACTGAATGACAAGATCATCGGGAGTAGAGGACAAATTAGGGGTCAAGGTGGCAAAACTGGAGGACAGGGAGGCTAGATCAATGTCCTTAATATTACGAAAAGAAATGATACGTGGTGACTTGATGATGGAGAGACGGAGGGGAACAGAAAAGGAGATGAGGAAGTGGTCCGTGAAAGGGAGCGGGTCAGCTGTACAGTTGGAGGGGGTCAGGCCGGAGCAGCAGATTAAATCCAGGGTGTGACCTTTAATGTGAGTGGGAAAATTGGCATTTTGATGAAAACTGAGGCTGTCCAAAGATGAGGAGAAGTCTTTGCTGAGGGGGAGGGCCATATTGTCCATATGAATATTAAAATCACCAAGTAAAATTACATTTGGGGAAAGGGCGGACAGATGGGATAAAAGAGCAGAGAGTTCATTTAAAAACTCAGGGCTGAACTTGGGGGGACGATAAACAGTGACAATTATTGTGGGGGTCGGGCCGGAGAGTTGACAGGCGAGGCATTCCAGAGTGGTGAGAGGAGGAAGGTTTACGGGAAGGACCTTCCAAGTCTCGCGATACAGTATCGCGAGACCACCGCCGCGGCCCGACCCACGGGGTTTGGAGAGGTAAACAAATCCGGGAGGAGTACAGTCATTGAGTTGTGAGAAATCGCTGGGTTGTTGCCATGTTTCGTTCAGACAAAGAAAGTCTAGCTTATGGTCACTGATGGTATCTTGGAGGAGATGTCCTTTACCAGAGAGGGAGCGAATGTTGAGAAGACCAAAATTAGCAGTGCGGAAGTCCCTGGCGACAGGAGCATTAGTCCGACTAGCCAGCCGGGCTAACACGCTGGAGTCGGCAGCTCGGCAGGAATTCCTGGGTAGCCGCCGGCTAGTCGTGGACCAGAAGGAGGGTATTCCTTTGGAGCCGTCGAGATGGAGGTTCCGCCGGGACCCCCGATGGATATACCGACGGCGAGGCTGGAAGGTGATGTCGGGGAAGAGGCACAGAGCTGGTGGTGGAGATCCGGAGTAGCGAAAGCGGAGGTTGAAGAGCTCCGCCGCCGAGTACTGGAGAAGGCCATCCACGGACAGAAGAATGAGCGACAGGATGATCCAGGCCAGTGCGAGGCACACAGAAATCCTGCTGGACCACATTATGGAGTGGAGCAGGGAGGTGGTGATGTGCAACCAGAACGCAAGCTGAGCAGGTAGGTGAAAATGAGTTTTCACCGACACAGGGATGTGACCAGGGTGAAAAAGAAGAAAAAAAAATACAAAAAGTTTGTTTGCCAGCGAGCAGCGGCAGCGAGACGCGCCAGCGTTCACTCAACCGGCTAGAATGACGATTCTAGGCTAGTAAACGTCTCAATACTGTCAGCCAAATTTACAAACTCTGTTTGCTGTTAAATGATTGGTCTGATAGCCTAGAAATCTAGATAAACCGTAGCAGTATCAGAGGATTTTGCTCTGTGGGTTGGTCTAGCCAAGCTCCAATGTAGCCTCAGCAGGTCCACCATTGCCTCGGCTAAGTTTAAGCTTGGCCAATCACAGTGCTCTGTAGGGAGAGGTTGGGTGGGCTTAGCACCCGAGCTGTGACTGATAAGAACTACAAATATGGCGTTGACTCCTGAACAGCACTCACTTGAATCAGCTTTGGCACCAACTTTGGACGACTTAGACTTGGACTTTTCTTTGAGACACGAGCAGGTAGAGGTACTTTTTCAACGCTGCATGGTGGACAGCCCCGTTGGCTGATTTCCGTTGTTTGTTGCTCTAATTGGTTCTAGCACTGTCCAATTGCATATGGAGATGGTTCACAAGACAACCGTAGGCTCCGCCCCATGGCCAGGCTATGTCCATGGGTTGTGGCTGGACTATATGTATACATATATAGGATGTCTTGCCAGGCTAGGAGCCTGGGCCAATCACAGCTTTTTATACTTGGCACCATTAGAGCAGAGCTTTTTTTTTTACAGTGAATTTGACAATGAATTTACTGCAACAGAGAAAAATAACAGTGATGGCGGCGATTTAGGAATGGCATCAACTTTGGATGATTTAGATGTGGTCTTCTTCTACTTCTTCAATGGTGTATGGCGGACTGCCCCGTGGATGGATTCCTGTTCCTATGATTTTGTCATTTTCTTCGTTGCTCTGATTGGTCCTAGCACTGCGCAATTGCGTGTAGAAAGTGTTCAAAAGTAACCTTTAGATTCCACCGCTGCAAATGGGCCGTGGCTAGATCTCTGATCCATATTTGGTAAACATTGTTGCAAATAGCAGCTACACGTGACCAAGCTTTAAAAACACTAGCTGCAGTTATTATAAGCTGGAACTGTTTATGTCTAACCTCCGTTTACTAATTCAGCTGGAAACACTGACTGATTGATCTGAGCAACACTCTAACCCCTTTAACTGTAATTGGTGATTAAAACACAACTAAAGTGAAACTAACTCAGGGATTTAGAATAAAACGATGTTTGCTGGTCACCAATTCTTGACAAAAAGTGTTCTTTCTGGAGGCCCAGCAAAGAGTTGTTGCTGATAAAGCACTGTGCAATTGTTTTGGTACTAATGCTAATGCTTTTGGCGGAGGAAACAAAAAGAGATGCTAGTAAGCTCTGGCTCCAGTTTAGCACTGGAACACATTTGGTAGAGAAGACTCGCTCGTGTTTATTATTCAGGTTGGCGTATTGCAAAAACTGTTCCTGTTTTTTTTTTCAGGATATAAGTGTTTATGGGGTATAGGCTAGTACAAAATGTAATATTTAGTTTTCCTGTCACATTGTTCAATGTATGTATAAGCAGTCTAATAAAGCTAGCGTATACACATCTATGCTCATTTCGAATAAAATGATCTTGTACAGAGTTGTAGTTTTATATTAGTCTACTTGTCAGTCATTCACTCAGCAGCCTTGTTCCCAAGCAACAGCTCTGGATGTGACACAAAAGTTGAGGTCAATGTGCAACAGTGTGTTCAGTAAAAGTAAAAAAAGATTTCCTCTGCATTTATAAGAAGAGAATGCTTCATAATGCTATAATATTATCTTAAATACATCCCATAACTGACAGTATAATAAAGGAGAGCCTTTCGGGGAAAGTAATAAACTGGGATACGGTATGGTTCATAAAGAAAGAGTTATAGGAGAGTGAAAATGCACATCACCCTGGAATGATTAATAGAAAAAGCTTCTGTAGCTTAATTAAAACAAAAGGTAATGTATTGTGGATTTGATTTTCTCAGGAAGCCTTTAAGTTTCTCTGGTGGTCTCCAACAGGAACTTTGGACTGATGTTGATGTCCTAACGTAAGTTTCAGGCTTTTCCTTGTTTTTAAAGCAACACCAATGAGTTTGACACTTTAAGCTATTGCTTTTAAACTGGTTTAAATGATTCTTGAGGTAGAACATGGACCAAGTTCTGATTGTACAGCTCACTGCCGACCAGAAACTGCACTTAACAGCTTTGTGGAATGGGTAGGTTCAATAGGGGGAGCTCTCTACCTGCTTTACGGCTGTTAGCCATTGACTTTGCCTTTAGCTAATGTAAAGGCTAGCAGTTAGCCTTTTCATTTTGCTGACCATCAATAAAAAGTACAAGAAGAAGAAATGAAGAACGTTCATGGCAGAACCTGGAAATGAAAGTGATGACTTTGGAGGTGGAACAAAGAGCTCAGAACAGAGTGAACATCGATGTGGCCTACACCTGTTCAGCTGAAATTCTTGACCGATAGTGACCTGGCTATGCTGTGACTCGACTTGTATGAAATAATAATTTCTGTCTTCATGGCTTGGTTAGCATTAGGTGGCTGGTGTTAGTGTTAGCTCATTGTTAGCGCTAGCTACAACAGGCTGCGACAGGGTTTTTTACTTCAGCTGTAGCTCTACTTTGAACCAGCAGGACGGAGAAGCGGGGAAACTTTTTAGTGGTCCTTTAAAGTGATGCGTCTTGGACCACCTTCTTCAAAGATTCTCCAGATATTTTCGAGTCAACCCTAAATGGAGTAATATTTACCTTCAGTAACTCTTTGTAAACTCCCAAAAAAGATTTAATAATTTAAAAGACATACCAGTGTTAGAGACTTCTGAAGAGATCATCTTTTCTCAGTCTGCTCTTGATTATGATGTTAATGCAATTGTTTATGCAATAGTTTTCTAAAATGCCTTGCTGAGTGTTTTTTATGTTCGTTTCTCTTTCCTATCCTCTCAACCCGCCACTGGCCAAGGCAGATGGCCATCCAGCCTGATTCTGGATCAGCTGTTAAAGGAGTTCCACGTCTGCACTGTACATGCTCGGGATGGAGAGCTGAATCACAGAGGAAATCTGATGCAACCTGCTTTCCATCTCGGCTGAAAATTAGATTTAAACACTTGTTCAAAACTGTGATATGTAATTGGATCTATGTAAAACCCTGAAATATTTGTTGTTGTGAACAAACAGAATTAAACCAAAAGTTGAAACAGATATTTTTTCTTTATTACAACAATGCACTTATATGATCAAATCTTTATTTTCCAATTTTGCCACATTATACACTTATATTCAATAATTGCTGAGCAAACAGAATAATGCACTCACTTCAGGCTTTACATTTCCAAAGAAAGTCTACGATCAAAATGATTTGCTTGAAGTCATCAACAACCGAAAAGAAAACCTGCATGATCTGACAATGTTAAAGTATTTTACATTATTTTATCCAGTAAATACAGACAGATATCCTGCAATGTTTGGATCCATGAGCTTTAACACATTGACACAAAGTCAGTAAAGCCAAAGTTATTTTGGACCATTAATCACTAGTTGGGTCTGATTGGCTGGTGAGAGGATTTGTGTTTTTGGCATGGCACCATGCAATTGTGAATCTGGGCAGCCTAATGGGGCAGCCAGGACAAAACCCTAGGGGTAATGCTGTCACATGCCTCTGTAGACCACTGCTGACAACTTCTGGGCACAGACAGATGACCACACACACACACACACGAGAGAGAGAGAGAGAGAGAGAGAGAGAGAGAGAGAGAGAGAGAGAGAGAGAGAGAAGAGAGAGAGAGAGAGAGAGAGAGAGAGAGAGAGAGAGAGAGAGAGAGATTCTTATGTTAAGTCTATGGTATGAAATGGACACAAATCACACTTATTCGGTGATATTTTTCAAATTTTCTCTACATTTCTAAGGACACACTCAGTTTTCACACACATGCACACACATGCACGGGCTGTAATTATTTAGTTCCCTTGGCTACTTGCAGTCCAGAGAAAATCTGTGCAATGCCAAAGGCTGTCAGGTCAAAGTCGATTGAAATTCGAAGCACAAGTTGAGAGTTTGACAACAACACTACGTACACATAAATCTTCTGTGAGGCCGATGGAAGCAATATACACAAACCTGACTAAAGTAACCGTACATGGACACAGAGCTCAATGCCCACTGAGACAACGACCTCATCATGAAGCTTAGAATGAATTCAAACCTAAAGAGCAGATAATAACTGGAAACAGAGAATGTTGAAGCAGATGAGATCAGCAATGCCTTTCAGAGATGGTTTGTTTTTTAGCTTTGCTGCAGGCAACGGCCAGAACTGTTTTTTTTTTCCTGTGGGGTCTTCCACAGCCATAGCCTCTATTTAGTATTATACTACAAGACTGCATTATCAGTCAAATTCACACCGCCTACCAGTTTTCATAGAGATAGGCGAAAACCTAACCAGGCGTCTGAACCACCTCAGCTGACTCCTTTTGATGCAAAGGAGCTCCCAAACTCCCCATAGATGAGCTACTGACCTTACCTCTGAAGTACTGAACAAAAGAAGATGATTCAAGATGCTTGTATCTGTGATCTTATTTGTTTCACTCTTGATCTGAATCTCAACAAATTGCAATTGGCTGATTTGATCTGGATTAAGGAGTTTGACAAGTTCTGAAAGTAGAGCGTGTAAACTTCAGGGTAAATTTTCAAGAACTTCACGGCATGGCCGTGTCTCCACTAGACCGGGCCTGTCAAACGGCCTTTTTTCTGGGCCATTTTCAGGAACTTTCTGAGTACCTGGTCAGGGGTAGGTACTCAAAATGGCCCGGTGGAGTTGAGCGGAACTTTTAGTTAAGTCACGCTGATTGGTTGTAACCCAGTAGGAAATTACATCAGCAGACGTAGTCCAAAACAACCGGCAACCATTGGTAAACGGTTGCAACTATTAGTAAAACTGGAATAATTACCTCTAAAGCAGAATGGAAGCAAAAGAAAACATTCAACAAAATTACCATTACTAAATTCCTGGACACCGCAAAACACGGCGGAATTCCCCCACAATGAGTTCATTCACAGAATACCGTAAAAATGGAGCTTCTTCTGGTCATTGAACACCACATTTTACATCACACAGCTGCTCTCGTTCTACGACTGGATTACATTTTGCCATATTTAGATAGAATAACACTTTTGGTGTTAATAATGTAAGTGTGGATGCTTTTCAGGCGCTGATCAGTGATGTCACTCGCGATTCTCTGACGACTGTGTAAAGTCCTGAAAGAACTGAATTTGAATGTAGACACAACAACGGAGAGGACCGGGACATCGTACCTCCTGGTCAAGGTCCCCCTCCGAGAATTTACCCTGAAGTTCTGACAGTGGAAACCCGCCTAAAGTTTGGTTTATGCTTGACGCATTTACTTTCCACTTGGTGATGCGGCTCGCGGATGGAACGCGCTTCACAACTTACAGCGTTTATGGTTCATGCGGCTTGTCTCTTCGGTGAGCCAATATTCTCCCAAACTGTAGGGGGCAGCATGGAGCTCTACGGCATGCATCCAACGCTACACCATAGTAGAAGTAAAAATGACTGCTCACAACATGGCCTTTCAGCATTTTTAACAGCGTTCTCGTCTTTTCCGACAGTGCGAGTTATTTCTCTCCAAGAATTATTAACAACATGTTGATCACGGTGATCTCTGAGAGCTGAATCATACAAATGTCTGTATTTACGAACCTCTACCATACTAGTTCTTGCCGGTCCGCCATGTTTTTCCGCGTCCGACTGTCCGCGTGGTTAGAAATTTTCCTAGGTGCGCGTTGCGGAAATTTTGGGCCGTGCGGAGACGCGGTGGAGGGGCGTGGTTGTTAAAATGACGCAATTTCGCCGTGCGGACCTCACGGACGCGTCAACCATACACCAACCTCAACGTGATGCGGTGATGGACAAATAATCAAAGATGCTCTGGCCTCTAATACAATAACTGCGAAATACAAGCATCAACTCCTGATGATCAAGACAGAATTAAGTGGGCTATGACAATGGATGGGGGCATGTTTTGTGCACGTAGATCCATGTATGCGATACTCCATTCTGCCAGATGCTTTCAATTTGATTCCGTTGAAGCTGGAATAAGTGAGTGACATTTAGACAGGTCTAAAAATAATTTGCAGTGGTTATTAGCACTTAAAATATTTAACTAATAGCTTTGTGCGTCTTAATGAGAGCTGCTTTTTATTCCACCTTCCTCTTCACATTTTAGGTATCAACAGTCCGAATAGCTTTTGGTGCTGAAAGGCCATTTCAAATCAATTCAGTGTTTATAGAAATGCATCATTTCAATATGTGGCCCATCTTTATGTTGTTAACTGAATCTAATTAGTGACATTTAGGCAAAGGTCCTTCATTTCCCAGTGATCCCAATCATAATTTGCATGCTTCACAATAAAGAAATTTGAGTTGAAGCAAAAGGACACGTGCTAATCTGCTCATGCCTTCATCACTGAAGTCTGGTTTTCACGTGTTTAATGTGCTTCTGTGTCTGCTGCAAGCATTTTTTTTCCCACTTTCCTTTAGATGGAATATCCTCATTACAACAGCAGGGGACAATTCCCTACAGCTATATTTGCAAACGTTAACTCAAATGGTCAGTGACTGAAAATAACCTCTAAGCATGTTGGCGTTTCTGACTGACATACAGTCACAGCCACATTTCAATGAAAATTTAAACATTGCATGTAGGCAGTTCTCTCTCTGTGGCTACCGTTTAGAGAATCCAGGATAAAACCAAACAAGTAGGAAAAAGTAGAATGCTTTAGATTCTAAAGCATTCTACTTTAAAGCAGGGTTTCTCAACGGGGGCTGTATCGCCCCCTAGTGGGCGTTCAGACTATATAAGGGGGCGGTGAAAGTTTTTTGCCACTGAAGGGGGCGCTGAGATACTAATGGTGGACGATAGCGATACAGGACATTCATAACAGACAATGGCTCAGAATAAAAAGAAGTATTGACAGTACAATGTGGACTACCTTCGGTATGGATTTATTCCTTCACCCACGAATCCACAACTCCCCATGTGCCTGCTTTGTGAACAAGTTTTTTTGAAACGAAGCAATGAAACCCTCCTGGCTTAAGGAGTACTTGTCCAAAATGCATCCAGACAAAGCTTCAAAGGAACTGAACTATTCTCAGGTAATTAAGGAGAGACATTCTAAGAGAGATAGCATTAGCAGTATGTTTGCTCGAAGCTCGAATTTACTGGACCGAGGATTATAGCTTCCTAAGATATCTCGTTGCTAATAGCTAAAAATACTTTTTATGATACTTTTTTTAATGACGTATTTGTATGAAACTATTTCAAGCTCAAGGCTGAATTGTTTTTTTTTTTATTATGATTTTTGTATCAAAAAACTTTCCATTTCTCTGCATGGGACATTGGTGGGCAGTAAGGGATTTCAGCATGACTTGGGGGGCGTTTAGCTGAAAAAGGTTGAGAAACCCTGCTTTAGAAGAATGAAGCAGTTTTAAGTTGCACGTCTGACAGATGGGTGATGATAGACATAAGGGAGGAAATGTGGGTTCATTAGCTGTGAAGGACATTTTATTACAAACATAATAAAAAAGCAAAAAGAAAAAAAGAAAAACATCTGATATTTCAAAGGTGTATGCCAGTGACAATATATTGCTAATTAGGAATGCTGGCCGAATAATTAATGCATGCATAAAAGCCTAATTAAAACATCATTCTCAACAACTCAACTATTAACTTGAAATAACTACAATAACTGTGTATTAACTCATTCACTGCCAATGACGATTAAAGTCGCCATTTGCATGTTTTTACTGTGTGGGCATCGGAACGAGCCCCCGCACCGCGAGAAAAAACATCTCCGCTCTAAAGCTGATCTTCATCCGCGTTCGTCACACGTCACGTGATCAGGAAGCAGAAAATCCACGTGTTAGATCATTTTGGGCCGCTGCTGTAAAAAAAGTGAGGCGCAAACCGGAAAAGCTTCTGCCGATCACAATTCAACAACGGATTATGAAAGAACGGATAACGCTCCAAACACACGGATTCTTCCTGAGGTAAGAGGCGAGTCTCCGCTTTGTTTTGGTTGTTTTGGTGTCGACATCATCCTAGCACGCAACGCTCTGTGACTCTTACAAAAACAGTAAAAACGGAGAGAAATGCTGGCAGCGAAGGGCTTTACCGATCAGGAAATGGCTGGCAGCGAATGAGTTAAATGAATGCAACATGGTGAAAATCAGTAAACGAATCTAAATAATCCCACAAGTTTTTGCTCCACCTTTGAGGCATTTGTTCATTAGAGCCTAAATCTGTAAAGTTATAAAAACCAAGTTCACTAACAAACTGTTTTTAATTGTTATTTGTGAAATAAAATCAGCCATGAGTGGCACAAGCAAACTGAACATAAAAACTGTCTGTCTTCTAACCCGATTTTCGCCGTTAGCCGCAGGAAAAAATTCGACGGGGATACGCTCAAGTCAGAAAAAGCAACACAGATCAACGTCACACTGGAAATCTGCATTAATGGACTCACTCATCTTGGCACGTGACAGAGGAAGCTGCATTGCTTTCAGCAGAAGTTAACTGTTAGCATTTGAAACATCAAGGCAGTGGAAGAGTTGCATTGCTGTTAGTCAATCTGAGGTGAGATGGCTGAATATCATGAATATTAATGAGTAGGACTAATAATCCTGCCCCACTCCTTTGGCTAACTTCCTGAAACAGGTGCACCAGAGCTTTTTTTTCCACAGAAAACGACTCAAAAGGCATTGATTTGTATGAGAGACCACAGCAAATGTATTGAAAACCTAGAATGAGAGTTTAAAAATACCAATAAAGCAAACTTTCAGGTAAATAATGTTTTTATTTCTCCTCTTCTTCATACCAGCTAACATCATTTCCTTTTTGACATCTTTGCTTTCAAAAAGTATTTTGACCTTGCTGTTACATCCTAGCACCTCCGTACAGGACAGCTGAATGTCCCGCCTGGGCCCGAGTAGAGATAATTTAGGATCTGCATTAGATTACCACTGAGATATTGTAACGGGGTGACTCGAGCTGGGCGAGAGTTTGGATGTGGCGTAGCTTTTAACCCAAGCACGGAGTGACTGACGCCAGGTTGAACGGACACGCTGTTTAATCTGGGAGCCGGGTGCGCAGCTGTATGGTGACACAGCTGAACATGGCGACTCCTGGTCTGAGGCTGGCCTCTAAGAACAGGCAGGATTCTTAGATCTGGCTGGTCTGATCTGAACAGGCTTCGTGATCTGAGACAATCTGGTTTGGACTCTAGGTTAGGTTCGGTTCGAACGATGACTGAGTGAGTCGGCGTTGTGCGGCACTTCCTTAAATAGATTTGGCGGGTGACGTGAACCGGAAGCCTGGCGCTGCAGATGTTGGGTAATGGAGTCTGGGCAGCTCTGCGGTGCCTCCCTAGAGGAGGTTGACGGCTGAGAGGGAGGTTGCGTGACAGATATACACCAGCTCCTCAGAAACATGACAAAAACTAAACAGACATACAAATAAAACAGAGAGTATGACAGAAAATCACCAAACCAACAAACCAGAAACACAAATCATTCAATTTAGCAAATAACACCTCCAGAACATCCTATTGTCCAAATCCCAGATGTTTGTGTTGTAGCCTCTTGACGTTGCGGCACGTTTTAGCGCAGCTTCAAAAGAGCAAAACATCACCTATAGGTGTACTTTTTTATTGTTATGAGCCGGCTCAACCTAATTCTATTCCCTTCTTGTGCTGCTGTTTACTTTGGCTTCACTTGTTCTTCAATTTGTAAAAATTCCCAGACATTAAAATTTAATTGCCTTGAAAGGGGGTTCTGTCTCTTGTGTACGGCTGCGCTCTGATTTGTGAATGATGCTGAACTCCCAGCGCCCCAAACCCAATCAGGACAAAGAGGGAGAGCCACGGTTGCTGTTTACTGACGTTATCCCTGGCTCCAATAAATTATGGTCTTCAGGAAATAATAAATAGACAAACAGAAGATAAATAAGGCAACTAAAATGTGGTAAATTATAGAATGTAGTGATGCCAACTAGAGATGGGAA
Organism: Nothobranchius furzeri; assembly: GCF_043380555.1. Lineage (NCBI taxonomy): Eukaryota > Metazoa > Chordata > Actinopteri > Cyprinodontiformes > Nothobranchiidae > Nothobranchius > Nothobranchius furzeri. The sequence goes on from NC_091747.1 coordinate 55,729,334, forward strand.
CAGGGATGGGTGGGTGGGGTCTCATGCATTCATTCAGCCTTAAAACGAAAAATGTATTTTAATCTTCTCTGTTTCATTGATTCCTTGCCGTTTAAGTAAAAAAATTCCCCACGTGTTCTCACTGTTCTACCTAAACGGATTTACACTCCTGCTCTGGCACTGACTGTAACAGGTAGGATTAATGCATTCAGCCAGATCATTCAAGCATGTCCCGCAATTGGCTGTCAACCCAACGGTTTGTTGTAACAAAAACGCCAAGAATAATAATTTAGTAATTTACCTGCTTCTTTACGATGGCTAAGCAACTGCTGGTGAATTTATTTAGAAGCCCAAATGGCTTTGTTTGAAAATGATCACATTTTTAAAGCAATGGGAGACAAAAACAGGTGTATAAGAGTAAAATCCAATTTTCCTTTGTTGCTAATACTCCATGCTTCCAAATAGCAAAAGCACTGTCAATTGCAAAGATTTCTTTTTAAATTGAGTCTAAAATTTTGATACAGATACAGGTAAACACAGAAAAAGCAAAAATCTACATTTTTATTAGCCTTTCATCACTTCTGAGGCAGTAGCCAAGACCTTTTCACCTATTGTTTCAATGAGAAATGTCTGTATTGAAGGTATTGTCGTCTCATGACCCCACTTTGCTCCGTGCTAGAAAAGAGCAAGATGTTCAAGTGATCTATTTATTCAGATTGCATGGCAGCGTATCGAATGTCTCAGCTGCTTTAATCTGATGATAAAAGCTGCTGACCACCTTTCACCTGTCTGATTACAACAGCCTTCCTTTGACTTGATTAATGAGCATGAAAGCAGGCGCTTGTCACAAAAATGTGATTTCTCTAGATATCTGACAATGCCGAGGTAAAGACTTTAGTAATCGTCTAAACTAAACTAAACATAAGATGCCGTTATCAGGGTTTTTGTTAAATGCACCATCTAAATGCAGCCGACAATTATATTGTACCAACATATAATGTTGATTGTGACATACATGTGATCCATATCGTTGAGTGAAAATATGACATTTGTTTTGAGCTTGCACGGAACGACTAAGAAATGGCGGTGTATGGTGATGGTAACACAGAATCAATGTCAGGGGTGGAGCATGGATTGATTGTTGAGACTTGATGTAGGTCTGGCCTTGCTGGATCCCTACCAAGTATATATCCTCTTCACTAGAGTGATGAGATCTTTTTATTCATAGTCTCATTCTGATGTGATCCAGAGAAGGAGTAGACCGATATACTGTATTGGTCGGCTGATATATCGGGCCGATATTTTTCCTTAGTAAAGATGATTTAAAGTCAGGCACATCCTTGGGCAGCCCGGTGCTGTTGCAGAATTGAATTGAAATGTTTTGTTTACATTTACTAATAACATCTGCCTAATAAATACCCTAAATTAACTTTATTGAGGTGTATGACTTTAACACTGAGTTGTGCAGAAACAGTAGATTAAATTCAGAGATCAAAAACTCATTGAGCTTTTAAAATTGTGTGCATCAACCAATGTTATTAGTGACATTTTAGCATGAAGATCAGGCGGAAATGACAATTGGCCCATAAAAATTGGCAGTACATATCGGTGTTGGCAATAGAAAAGCCAATATCGGTCTAGTCCAGAGGTGCTGCCGGGATGTGATCGTTGACACATGTTGTAGGATTTCGGTTGTAACATGCTGCTGATATACTGCAGAAGTGGTTCGCAAAGTTGGGGTCAGGACCCTACTGTGAGCCAAGAAACATTACTCTTGTGATGTTTTACAAGAAACCAAAAGAAACTGAGAAACAAATCCTAACAGAAGTTTATTTTATCAACAAATGCAAAAGCTGGGGTGAAAATCCCAGAGTTTTGTTTATTTGACTTTCCGGGAAAGCCTGAATAATTTAGCCAGTAAAATTTGAGGTTGTGGGTGTTTGACATGGTCATTTTGCAGATCAGAAGACAATAATGCTTGTGAACCACTGCCAGAGTGTGATGAAGACACAAAGAAATTGAAAGCAGAAAATAATGGAAGAAACATATTTAAGGCATACAAAGCATTGACGTATGATGCTGATGGGATTTAAAGGGAAACTAGGCAGCTTTGGCTTGCTTTTAGCACCCCCTAGTGTTCTGTTAGTGAAACCAAAAGTGAAACTTATCTCCTTGCTGTGTGTTCCTCTTTTTAACACCTTAGTCTAACTGCTGAAATGTCTCCTCGGCCTTCGTTAGTTTCTACAGGATCGGTTCATCACTAAGTCACAATCTAAAACATGCAGGAAACGTGCTGGAAGCAGACTGCAGCTCCAGGCATGTCAGCTCCACTTTAGGAACACCAACTGGGACCAGGCCGGCACTCCAAAGTTGCAAGTGTGGTATTCAAGCCACAGAGGGCAGTGGGGGGTCTGACTGACATTACATTAACCCTGTACAGGGTAATCTTAGCACATACCGGCTCAAGAAAAAAAAAAGTTGCATAGTAGGCCTTTAAAAAGGCTGTGTATGAAATATATAAGACTTATCCATTTACTACAGAACATATAATCATTTGTGAGGATGATTTAGAAAGGAATGGAAACATGTAGAACAAACGTGTGTCTGAAAATACAAAGTTCATCTAATCGTGTCAGCCACACTCTTGTATCATAAAATCGTATAGCCCCGACTCAGAACGTACACACACACACACACACACACACACACACACACACACACACACACACACACACACACACACAAACACACACACACACACACACACACACACACACACACACAAGCACAAAGAGGAAAATCACTTAGGACCAAAGGTAAAAGCACTCTCTGGATTAAAAGAGCAGACTTCAGTGGCTCTGGGCATCTTTACCTGTCTCTGTCTCTTCAAAGATGCCCTCCACTATCCTCTTGTAAATACAGGTCTCACATGTTTTTCACTCTGTCAACCAGCCTACAGTTGCTTCTTTTCCCACATGAACTTTTATCACAGCCTTCCATAACCCCGAGCTTGCTCTAAATCCTTCTATTCCTTCCCATCTCCTTTTCGGTACTGTCTTTCATTCCCAATCTTCAAACTGATCTTCCACTAAACCTGTAAACAAAGCTCTGGTCTATTCCTCACCCTCTACCTCCCACAAAGCACACGCTCCACCATCACAGCTAATAACTAGCTGCTGATGTTTTCAATTCACTGGATTTCTTCAGAGTTCAAACTGGTAGTAGTAGCTTTTTGAATAGAAAAAAATAATTCCTGTCACTCTAATCACAACTGATAATACGATTCAAAATCGTATCTGAAACTGTTTGAAGCATTACAAAGCAAAAAGGCTGATTAAATATTTTACTTGGTACAAAATAGAAAATGTTGGGGGTCACATCTCTTCAACTTGGCTTTCAGCAGGGGAAATTCTCCAATTGGGTGTTTTGCTTGCATTTCTATTTTGTGTCTAGACTCTATTTTTAATTGTTTGGTTTGTCTTGGGTGTTTTATTCCCTTGTTATGCTGCCTTGTTTTTATGCTCAGGTTTTAGGAGTTTTACTTTTTGAATCTTCGTTTTACGCACTGATTAACGAGGGCTTTGTTCAGCTGACACGCTGAGGTTAAATGTGTTTTACAAATAAGTATGATATGGTATGGTGTAGTATAGTATAGTATAGTATGGTATAGTATGGTATGGTATGGTATGGTATGGTATGGTGTGTTATGGTGTGGCATGGTATGGTATGGTATGGTATGGTATGGTATGGTATGGTATGGTATGGTATGGTGTGGTATGGTGAGGTATGGTATGGTATGGTATGGTATGGTATGGTATGGTATGGTATGGTATGGTATGGTGTGGCATGGTATGATATGGTATGGTGTGGTGTGGTATGATATGGTATAGTGTAGTATGGTATAGTATGGTATGGTATGGTATGGTATGGTATGGTGTGGTATGGTGAGGTATGGTATGGTATGGTATGGTGTGGTGTGGTATGATATGATATGGTATAGTGTAGTATGGTATAGTATGGTATGGTATGGTGTGTTATGGTGTGGCATGGTATGATATGATATGGTGTGGTGTGGTATGATATGATATGGTATAGTGTAGTATGGTATAGTATGGTATGGTATGGTATGGTATGGTATGGTATGGTATGGTATGGTGTGTTATGGTGTGGCATGGTATGGTATGGTATGGTATGGTATGGTATGGTGTGGTGTGGTGAGGTATGGTATGGTATGGTATGGTGTGGTATGGTGAGGTATGGTATGGTATGGTGTGGCATGGTATGGTATGGTATGGTGTAGTATGGTATAGTATGGTATGGCATGGTATGGCATGGTGTGTTATGGTGTGGCATGGTATGGTATGGTATGGTGTGGTGTGGTGAGGTATGGTATGGTGTGGTGTGGTGTGGTGTGGTGAGGTATGGTATGGTGTGGTGTGGTGAGGTATGGTATGGTATGGTATGGTGTGGTGTGGTGAGGTATGGTATGGTGTGGCATGGTATGGTGTGGTGTGGTGAGGTATGGTATGGTATGGTGTGGCATGGTATGGTATGGTGTGGTGTGGTGGGGTATGGTATGGTATGGTGTGGCATGGTATGGTATGGTATGTTGTAGTATGGTATGGTATGGTGTGGCGTGGTATGGTATGATATGGTATGTTGTAGTATGGTATGGTATGGTGTGGCATGGTATGGTATGGTATGGTATGATGTGGTGTGGTGAGGTATGGTATGGTGTGGCGTGGTGTGGTGTGGTATGGTGTGGCACGGTATGGTATGGTACGGCACGGTATGGTACGGTACGGCATGGTATGGTATGGTACGGTATGGTATGGTGTGGTGTGGTATGATGTGAGTTTCTTGAGCTGATCACAAGAAATATTACCATGTTAACATAAAAACTCTGTAAAATGGATGCCAAGATCTCATTGCCAAACCTTTATTATGTTACATAGAGGAGAAACTTCTACCTTTGAAAGAATTTGTTGCACTTACAGTGCTGTCAGCTTTAAAGAAACCCAACTGCTCTTTCAATCCTAAAACATAATCACCCACAAGCACAACTGTCTGATAGACAGCTCTCATGGTATAAGACAACAAAGTAGTGACAGCTTTCCAACAACAAGGTGTTCTCTGTAACCTGAGTGCAGGCTGCTGACCATTCCTTAAGGAGCTACAAAAGAGCAACAGGATGGTAAAGCAACCAGGGTTTACATGCATTGAGAGCAAACCAAATGATTGCCTAAGTCCAACTAAGTTTGGACTTTTTAAATGCATAACTGGACTGCTCCTAATTGAGCTAAGGAATCCAGATAATGTTAAATACTATTTACTAAAATGTAATGCTCCAATCATTCTGAAGTTGATTCCAGAGCTCGCCTCGCAGCAACAGAATCAGACAACTGGCAAACGTTAAAAAATGGGGTTAAAGGTCTGATCTGTGTGGGAAGTTGAACGTGTTACTGTGGGCTACAACAAACCAAAGAAAGCAGGAGAACATTTGCTTTTTGTTAAAGTGTCCATCCCATTATTTTAATTGTGTTTTCACTTCGTTTTAAATCTGTGGCCTGACATTTAGACTGAGGTTTGAAGGCAATTCTGTTAATGGGAAAAGATAAAAAGGCAACAACACGTACGCGTAATTACATACAAAATAAATAAAATAAGAACTAATCACAGAGGAGTGATCATTTCAAAGAGACAAAAAGCACAGCTTCCCTTTTCCTGATATAGCACATCTCTTTTTTTCCCCCTCTTCATATTCGACCACTTTTTAAAATTCAAACAGTTTTCAGAAAGAAAAAATAAATCTCTCATGCAAAAGCCTTTTGGCTTTTTGCTCCCTACTCTCTGAGATTCGAGCCATTCGCGCCAGACAGTTGACATTTGAACTCTGCTCTGCGTCTCCACGCTGGACACAAGTCAAAAAGGTTATTTCAACATTTGTTACCAACCAAATGAATCATTTATTTGGAGGGTAAATAGCAGCACGTTGTGCACACAAGCACGTCCGCAGCCTCTTGTCATCTCTGTATTAAATCATCTGCTCTTGATTTTATTAGAATGGTGATTAAATCTCAATCAAATTGCCTGTGGTCTTCATTTTTATGCAGGATTTGTGCACATCAGATATGTAAGAGCAGACTCATTGCAGCCTATTTGGGTGGGTAGGCACTTCGAAATAATAATAATAATCTGTACAGGTTATAAAAACTCTCAGCTTGTTTAGTCTGCACACATAAAGAAAAAGATAAAAGATGTGCGGTGGAACAAGGAGAACTTGCACTTTTATTTTATGAAGGTATTTTTTGAAGAGCAAATCACCCCCAAATCACATTGTTTTTGCTGATAAACTATATAAGGGAGTGTCTAATCATGCTACAGACACGTGTCGTCAATAATTTGGCAGTTCAGTGCATCTTGGTTAAAATTCAAATATTCTGCCTAAAACTGTCAGTGTTGCGCCGTCGTCAGGGAAAAATTCTGCACTGTATTTGAATTTAAATCTGCCACCGCTATTGGCTAAGAGGTATACTATGATGTCATCTGGTACATTATGATGTCACAATGCTGTTGTGAGCCTGTGTGTGTATTTGTTAGCGGCTCCGCCCTCTCGGTCTGCCAAGCAACAGCATTTGTTGGATTTTTCAAACATGAAGTGGGAGTGAAGTAAGTTTCTTGTAGGGGGTGACTTGCTCTTTAAATTTCAGATTTATTTTTTACCAGAACCTTTATGTGCATTTAAATCAAACATGCAAACAAATGTGTCATTTAAAAAAAGACCTAAATTGGTTTAAGCAGGGTGAATAAAAATGACTCTAAACCTAAAAAAGTGATTAGAAAGCCCAAAAGCATATCTAAAGCAACACACTATTCTCTACATTTCAATCCGCTTCCTCAGTGAGATTAGCGTTAAGCTTATCTACATTGTTTCATCAGTATGTAAAAGGTTTGAATATAATTTTTGTGAACAGATTTCTCTTTAACTACTCAGAAAAATCGAAAATGTGTTGCAAGTGTGTTTAAGGGCTGCTTTCACTGATCAGTATTCAGATTCATTAACTGAAAAAAGCGGCTAGTAATTACAAAGTGCTCTTGAACAGCAACAGTGGCATCTGTGTGCTCAATGGGACAAGCTGAAAAAGATTACTCGTCTGTGTGCATGTCTAAATGAAATATAAGGAGAAAAATCTGCCTCTGAGGACATGAAGACTAGAGACAACAAGAAAAGCATAGTCACCAATAACGGCAACGCATGAATGAAGAAAAAAATGGGGGCATTCCTGTTAAACACCACTTTAAAAATGATTAGTCAGGGCTGCTTATTGACCAGTAAGATTGCCTTACAGTAAGCAATCCAGCTGCATGACATGCACCAGCATAAGAGCAGAAGACGTACACTCAGAGGGAAAGGAACGCTGACTCAGGTCTTGTGGCTTCATCAGAGAGAGAGAGAGGGAGTGAGAGAGAGTATGATGCTGTAATACCTAGGTGGGTGAAACAGATGTATGTAAAGTAGAAAAGCAGAATGAAATTACAGAATAGCAAGAGTTGTGTACTGAGACTGAGGCCCTGTCCACACGTAGCCGGGGATCTGCCAAAACGTAGATATTTTTCTACGTTTTGGCCTGTCATCCACACGAAAACGGAGTTTTTTCACACGAAAACGGATCTTTTTAAAAACTCCGGCCAAAGTGAAGATCTGCGTTTTCTCCATTTTGGGTGTCTGCGTGTGGACAGACAAAACCGGAGTTTTAAGGTCCGCAACGTCACTTTCCGCGACAAAAAATGCTGACATCACGTGTGCGACCTGTGTTTACACTAGCCGGCATCATGGAAGCCTTCAGAGCTGCGCTCTGTCACTACCCGATCCATCAATTGTCCAAGCGCTTTTTGCTTGTTTGTTTTTGCAAGCGGAATTGCTGCTCCTCGCGGAAGACCACAGACGAAGGACGAGGTTAAGAACGGGGGAAGTACTGCCGCCTACAGGTCTGGCATGTCCTTAACAACGTATTTATCCGGGTACGTGTGGACAGAGTTTCTTTTTTAAAACGCGGTGGTGTGGATGCAAGTTTTTGGAGGGTCGGATATTCGTTTTCAAAAAAAAACCCGGCTATGTGTGGACTAGGCCTGAGTATGACATGTTCAGAGTGGATGAACGGAACAATTACAGTAAGCGACAAATGGTTAGTCGCTTTGGATAAAAGTGTCTGCTAAATAAATAAACATGAACATAAACAGTAAAATATTCACCCCACGCTCTGATGTGATAGTCGTGCAACGATCAGACCATGTGATTGGGCGTTGGGGCAGATCACAATGACTTCATTTTAACATCTTAGGTGTGTTCTTGCTGTGTCGTATCTCTAATTCCATGCTGTAGTGGAAAACAGGTAAACAAAACTGCTCTGTGTTTTAAAAAAGAACTACAGCATGGGACTTCATTTGAAGTTTAAGAAGTTCCACTGTATTAATATTCATTGATAATGGACAATGCAGGGAAGCAACACAAACCCCCCTCGCTTTACGTCTTGAATAATGGAGAAGTGGGCAGCCCTGGCCTCATGAAAGTAAACATGTCTGCAGTTTGAAAAAGACTACATTCAACACTACAAATCTCATGTGCCACCTAATAAACTAACTTATTTCTCTTTTGGATTTCCCTTAAGGCCTTGCCTAAGTCTCCATTCATTAGTCTGCCCCCTTAAAAAAAACACTGCCTAATAACTTGAGTTCTCTGTAGCAACTCGGACAAGATAGCTGTATTAATCAAGCTGAATGATTGTGGTTGCAAATTTTTGGTTTTGCAGTCTTCTGGAGCCATGGTGTTGCTTTTTCATTACCACATACACAGCTCTACCGGTGTTTAAAAGGAAAGAACTATCCTGCCATCCCTCACAGGAACGTGCATCACTCATGCAGTTGCGTATTTAGGAAGTAAACGACTTGAAATTTGTGTGAAGAGTAGGGTGGCCATACGTCCTCTTTTCCCCGGACATGTCCACTTTTCACTCTCTGTCCGGGGCGTCCGGGGGGGTTCTTGTATTGATGAAAATGTCCAGTTTTTCATCAAGGAGCAGGGATCGAATTATGGGGGAGCTGGATATCCTACACATCCAGGGAGAACCAGAAAAAAGGTTTCTACATATATTACATCATTCATGGACTCTCAGCGTACCGGGGGTTCTTTTGAGCAGAGAGCACAGAGAGCGGCAGAGCGATGATCGTTGGTGCGCAGCGCTCCAGGCAGCTGCGTCCAGCGCACGGTCAATTCTGAAAGTGGCGCAACCAAAAAACTATAATTAACACATGACCTTTCTCAGTGGCCTAGTGGTAGAGTGTCCGCCCTGAGACTGGGAGATCAGGGGTTTGATTCCTGGTCGGGTCATACCAAAGACTTTGAAAAAATGGGACCCAATGCCTCCCTGCTTGACACTCAGCATTAAGGGGTTAGATTGGGGGGTTAAACCACCAAATAGTTCCCGAGCACAGCTGTGTCTGCAGCTCACCGCTCCCCCAGGGGATGGGTCAAATGCGGAGAATAAATTTCGCACACACACGCCTGTGTGTGTGACAACTAATGGGACTTTAACTTTATGTCCGCACATGTTCTCTACTTTCTGTCTTATTTGTGCCTGAAGTGCTCTGCTACTGCGGAGCTCATCACCTGTGCTGCGGTGATTTCACCTCACTGATGCAGCATCGAAACGCGCACTCCGCTTTGCGGTCAGGAGATCCCTTTGATCTGCTCAAAAGTAACTGATGAGGTGAAAAAGTAAGAATCCAGGCAGCAGTTTTTCTGGAGAGTTTAGAGGAGATGCAGGAAGATGAGAGACAGATGGGACAGGAAATAGTTAAATAAAAACAAGAAAACAAAACAAAGTGCTGAAAAGTAAAATGTAGGTAGATTTATCTCCACCACACATTTTTACCTGCATAAAACAACAAGTTACACACATGTAATAATTATACATCTCATACAATTCAGATCACATTCAAAACACAGTCACACACCCAGGGCCGTTTCGGCATTTTGGGGACCAAGGCAAAACAGAACCCCACCCCATAACTGGGCTCCCCAGAAGCCTCTGTGTAATTCCTACCCTCTCCAGGAGTGTTAGTTATACAGTGTTTATAAAAGCTCCTCAGACATCACTGACATGTTATCAGATGAAGAACTAAATGATCAGACATGCTGTCTCATCTGCTGCTTTTCTAAACTTGCAAAAAGTAACAAATCCATTTGAAAGCCACTATTTGTGGATTATATGGAAGTTTCCATGGAGTGTGTGACAACTTATTTTTTCATTGATCCTATCGTCTAATCTCACAGCAGAAACAAGCATCCTTAATAATCTGTGCACAGGAAGCTTACCGATGCTGTAGTAAAACAAAAGGTATAATAATTTCTTATTAATAAAACCTTGTTGCAACACTAAAGCAGAAAAATGAGATTTTGCAATAAATATGCAAAATATTTACATATAAATTGTTTTAGAGCCCTTTTATTGGCAGAATCTGTTATTAATTTAGTTCTTACAAAAAAATGGGTCCCAACGTGGTTTGTGTGGTGTTGCCATAGTGTGACGTCATAGGCACAGATCCCCTGTCCTCTTGTTTGCAATTGGAAATATGGTCACCCTAGTGAGGAGGCAACTTTTTAGTATATTAGTCATATTAACTCAAATGCCATTGACGACAAAAGTCGTTATTTGCATTTTTTTTTTTACAGTGTGGGCGTCGGAACAAGGCCCTGCACCGTGAGAACCGTGTGAACAAACATCCCAGCTCTAAAGTCGATCTTCATCCGCGTACATCACACATCATGTTATCAGGAAGCAGAAAATCCATGTGTTAGGAGATCCTTTTAAGCCGCTGCTGTAAAAAATAAATAAGTGAGGCGCAAAGTGGAATAGCTTCTGATGATCACAAGTGGACAATGGATTATGAAAGAACGGATGACGCTCGAAACGTGCAGATTCTTCCTGATATAAGAGGTGAGTCTGCTCATTGTTTTGGTAGTTTGGGCGTTATCATCCTAGCGCGCAACGTTCTGTGACTCTTGAAAAAATCTGTAAAAATGATGAAAAACACTGGCAGCGTGGGGCTTTACTGATCAGGAAACAGCTGATCTATCTCTCTCACATTCTCTCTCTCTCTCTCTCTCTCTCTCTCTCTCTCTCTCTCTCTCTCTCTCTCTCTCTCTCTCTCTCTCTCTCTCTCTCTCTCTCTCTCTCTCTATATATATATATATATATATATATATATATATAGTTTTCACCATCAAGGATATGTCTGTCTGAAACTAAAATTACAGCAGACAGACAAAGAATTTCCTCAAATGAAAACAGCTGCAACAATCTGTGTCTGAACATAGTCCTGATCTCCACAGTCCACTCAGTGGGGGATTAGAGCAGAGCCAGAAGTCATTTATTCAGCCTAAGTCCACACAACTGAGACAAGTTGTTTTAGATGGCTGGAGCAAACTATATATCAGGAAAACCACACAAGTCAATGCTGGTTCATGGAGTCCATACACGTACTATTGATTTTAATGTTTCCTAAATTCACAGCAGTTTGCATTCAGCTAGTTAAAAATAAAACTGTTTGTTTATATGTCCAACCTATTTAGATCTCCAGCTAATTAAAAGAAACACTAAAATTAATGTCGCATCAGAGCAACTTTATCTGTTTGGGATGGGTTGCACATACATTTAGTAATTGTTGATTGGCTTTTCTCTTCAAGACACTCGAGGAGTCCAGAGGCTTCTCTTTTCGCTCCCTTATCTTTTTTTTTCCCAAGGCTCTTTGTCCTGTCTGCCCACAGAGCACTTCTCTGCATTTCTTCTGAAAAAATCTATTTTTACTAACCATGGATTCGATAAACTGGTCATTCAATGTGATCGACAAGATTTTTTCAACAATGAGAACGGAGCAGGGGGCTCCCACATGTCCACATGGGACACATCCGGTGGGGCATATTTTGGATTCCTGGAAGGAGTGGATGATCATATGCCTCAGCCAGCTGTCCATTGAGGATATCGAATACGTGTGGATATTCGGCCAGATGATCACTGGATTTCTCCTGATTGGAGTGGGAGGATATCTGGTTTTCTGGAAATTTAGGAAGACGGGAGCGATTGGAGGCCGACACGCACCCACGGAAAGCACCGTCCGTGTGGAGACTTCTCAGACTGGGACGTTACTCGAGGTGAATCGTAAGCTGGACAATGTTTTAGCTGCGATACCGGTATTAGTGCGCAAAATGGATGTCATCTCAGAGGGAGTCACCGGACGGTATGGACAGGTTTAAAAACCCAAAATTGGCTTCACTGAAGGACGGGAATGATCAGTTTAAAGACTGAAGGCAGAGAGGAAAATTATCTCAGCCTGACCCAAACAAATTCTTGTTATCTGAATCTGACGCCCTGGTAGCCTTGAGTGGCGAGCAAATAAAACCCCAAGAAGGAATGCAGACAGATGCTGTGAAAACCCGACCTACTACCCCCATCAATCTGCAGGAGTCAATGTACTCTTTGATAATCCCAAGATCTCCCTCCCACCTGTGACTGTACAGACGATGAGCGCCGTAGAAGGCTGCTCTCACTGGGGGAAACAGATGTGTAGGAGACGGAGGGAGCTCCAAGTCCCAGAGATCCAGGCGCTGCCCCAGAACACAGGAACCCCAAGGAGACTGCAACCAGAAAGGCCCCCGCCCCCCTCGAGAAGCACAGAGGATCGCCCCGGGGGGGCCACAACCAGCAGCTGACAGAGTCCTGGGAGATATCAGCGGCAAGCACACAGGCCCGCCCGCAGCCTCCCACCCCCTAGCCGTCCGAGCCCGGGACCCAGCGACCCGGGACCCAGGGGCGACCACCCCTGCCGGGGACCCAGCAGAGCCCAGGGATCCAGACCCCACCAGGCCGCCACCGGGATTGATCAGGCAGAAGCCAAAAATCTTAAACCCCCTGACCCGGGAGCCACGAACACTCAGGTAGACCAAGGCACCACACCCCACACCAGGTGTGGCAGGGGGAGGGGAGACAAAGATCTATATCATAAAAAGAAGTCCCAGGAGAGGGGAGGAGTCAAAGGCCCCACCTGACATATACAGTCATACACAAACACAGTCACACACTCCCTCCCTCATGCTCACACATGCACATACAACCAAAGACTTACAAAAATGCACGCCGGACACCCACTCATGCTCCCCATACACAACCTATTCACTCTGATCCCGGTACTGCTGCACATGGGGTACAACCATCACTGGTTACCAGAGTTTGACCCTTTCTGCTGGGGTGCAGATGAGCAGGCTCCCCCGCCCAACGCTGAGCACAGCAACCCACCACCCCAGATCCCAACCGGATGGCCAGACCTCCCTCCTAGCCTCCAGCCCCGGGAAGCCAAGCAACAACAGAGGTGTGCTAAGACCCCTAGTCTCCCTCCACCTGCTCCAATATAGTGTTGTGTGTTAATGAGGTGTATTCCATGGCTGTGGTGAGCGGGCAGTGCGGGCATTGTCTGGCCTATGCCAGCTGATGCTACCGCACCACCCCACTTGCACCCACAGTCCTCGGTGTCTAAGTGCAGTTTAAAATTGGAAGTAGGCACCAGCACTCGGGAGGAGGCTGAGAAATCTCCCTACCAAGTGCCGTTGAATGTGCTCACCCCAAGCCCCTAAGTGTGTGTTTGTGTGGAATGTGGTTGGTGGAAGTGTCTAAGGTGCAAATAAAATTGGGAGGCAGGTTGCCACAGGAATGCGGAAATGGGGTCCATACCCGCACTCCCTGACTTGTCCACCCCCCAAGGTCCTATGTGCATGTTTGTGTGATGATGTGAAGGAGCAGGAGGAGAGAAATATGCGGGGATGGGGAGGAATGGCTGGTTGGGCTTAGCCCTCCAGGGTGCCAGTCTGTTGCATTTCTGTTGAGGTGTTTTTTTTTTTTTTTTTTTTTTTTTGCAGAAGCGCCTCGTGATTTTTATCTTGAGAGGTGCTATAGAAATGATATTTTCTTCTTCTTCTTCTGCCCTCCTGCTGGAGAGTAACTCTGAAGTGCCTTTTTTTCCCTCCACCTGAACCAATTCCTCATGTAACCCTCTTGTCTCTATTAAGGTAGCGCGACTCAGGGTTGCAAATGACCACAGTCACCAATTCTTGTCATGTGTCTCGCCCATGTATGTCTGATCTCTGAATTGTTTGTACTGAAACTCTAATTTCCCTCTGGGATTAATAAAGTATTGATTGATTGATGATTGATTGATTGATTGATTGATTGGTTGATTGATGTGCTGTCCAACATTTTCATAGTATTTTTTTAAAGCTCAACACAGCAGGACGGACAATCTTGGAAGATGTGGCTTCTACTCAGTGATTGTGAAGATAACAGGGAAAAGACTCGGCTCTTACTGTCAAACTAAATCTGCAAACATGAGCAATGTTCCAAAAAGTCCAAAAATACCCAACAGGTAACATTTTTCTTCATATAATTTCAATAATTTATACTTCATTTACATCACTGAATATTCTATGAGGATGTCATAATATTTTTGCAACTATCTAAGAGGAAAATGTGATTAAATATTCTTGCACACCTTAATGTTGTCTTACTGTTGTTCCAACCTGCATGTTTTCACTTTCCAGAGCTCAATGTTCGATATGGCAAAACCATCGTAGGAACCAATTAAATTCAAAATGTGTTACAATGTAAAATTTTTTTTAATGGTTAAATGGTAAATGTCATGTATTTATATAGCACCTCCTGGGGTTCTACCACCTCCCAAGGTGTTTTACAACACCACCAGCCATTCACACACTGGTGGTGATGAGCTTCGATGTAGCTACAACTGCCCTAGGGCGCACTGACAGAGGTGAAGCTGCTGGACACCATTAGCAGAAGAGGAGGGCCTTGAACCAGCAACCCTCCACTTTTGGGGCAAGCACTTGATTCCTCTGCCACTTTTATGCCTTTTTTAAAGCATTTAAACAATATGTTCGGTAACATTGTGAAATTAGATAATTGTTGTCTAGGTCTGTTATTTATTCCCTTGATTCACTATATTTTTTTACCTTACAGAAACTTGGCTGCAGAAATTAATTAATTTCTTTCTAATTTTTGAATATTCACATTATCAGGCTAACATTGACTATGCTAGGGAGCAAATGCCCATCTTCACTTATGCCGCTTATCTCAGACATCAATTATAATTGCTTCACATGTGGACAGGAAAAAAACATTATATTGATTTCTTGCATCTCTGTTTATTCCCAACTTCTCAATAGAAGACAAACAAAAATATATGTATATTTTTGGCACACTGCTTATATGACCATTAGTCAGTGTTCTCTTTCCAAAGTTTTATTTATATTTTTTAAGTTGGTAATTTTGGGCATCTGGTCAGGATGCCTCCTGGACGCCTCCCCGGGGAGGTGTTTCGGGCATGTCCTGCCGGCAGAAGGCCCCCGGGTCGACCCAGGACACGTTGGAGAGGTTACATCTCCAATCTGGTCCGGGAACGCCTTGGGGTCCTGCCGGAGGAGCTGGTGGACAAGGCCGGGGAGAGGACGGCCTGGAGCTCCCTAATTGGGATGCTGCCCCCGCGACCCGGACCCGGATAAGCGGAGGAAGACGAAGACGAAGACGAAGTAATTTTGAAAGATGGAGAAGTGTTCAGAAGTCCATTCCCAGTACACTATGCAGCAGCAGAACCGGCAGCTGAACTCTCTCCTCGCTGTGTGTCTTTTTAACAAATGTCTCCCAGCCTTCATTAGCGTCTACAGAAGTGATTCATCATTAAATTAACCAAATCAGCTGTGTTCAAAATCTAAAACATGCAGGAAGCGTGCTTGCATCAGACTGCAGCACCAGGTATGTCAGCTCAACCAGAGCGGCCCGCCAGTCTGAAGTTGCAAATGGAATATTCTGGCCACAGGGGGTCGATAGGGGCTGGATGGCCTTTTATTATCTCTGTAAAGGGTCATTTGAGCACATACTGGCTCAAGACAACAATGTTAAGTAAGAAAAAGTCGCTAAGTATCCATTTAATCTCGCTCTGTAAAATTAAGCATTAAGATTCATGACTTCTATGTTCACGCTGCAATGCGAATGTAGGAACTTTGCAACGAGTGAATTCATTGCTGTCTCTATTTTAATCTTCTTGACAGAAGCAGGTATTTTCAACCTGAATTGCTTTTCTCACACCCCCATTAGTATAGACTCAGGATTAAGAATAAAACCTCTGGACACACATGGATGAGTCTGAGATGTAATAAGCCTCTTTGGATAACTGAATTTGAATATTTGAATTAGTTTAACTTACTGATTCAAGACTCTAAATTAATAAGGTGGATGCATTACACCTGTTAAAGCAATACATTATAGGCAGTAATTCTTGAAGATTTGTAAAGTAAGATTTTATTAGTAAATGTTAACATTACTGGGTCAAACATGAACATAGCTGTAAGGTTAAGTTTGACTAGGCAAGCAGTGGTAAGACTCCATGGGCCTCCTTGTGATTGGTCAAAGCCCCCCCCCCCCCCCCATGTTTCACAGCTGATTGGTCAGAGGCATGTGGAACATATAAAGATTCTATCTATCGATCGATCAATATCTATATATCTATAGATCTATCTATCTATATCTAACTTTATATATATATATATATATATATATATATATAATATATACACACACACACACACACACACACACATATATATATATATAGATCTTGCTCTCTCTCTCTAGATATCTCTCTCTATATCTATCTATCTATCTATCTATCTATCTATCTATCTATCTATCTATCTATCTATCTATCTATCTATCATATATATATATACATATATATATATACATATATATATATATAGTGTTTTAACAGCAAGAAATAAAACACATTTGTTGTTGATAAGTGCAAACTCAAGGTTATTAATGAATCTGCATGTTTTCCATTCTACAGTGCCCCTCAGAGATGGTCGTTATTGATTTGAGCCACTTGAGTCTTTGTTTGTTGATCAAGACAGTTCCTGAGTCCTAAGATCTGGACACCCCCACTGGTGTTTAGTCTGAACCGCCAAGCAATCACAGATTTTTGCAGGTTGGTTAAATTGGCCTCTGAAAGTCCTAAAAGTTCATTGAAGTCGATTCAATTCAGAGATGCATGGTGTTCAAGTCTAGGCTACAAAGTAACTAAACAGGAAATGTGGTGCATACAGATGAGGGCCACTTAGAAGCATGGGATGGCACACATAAAACAAAACCCATAACATAATTTCAGGAGTTTTCTTAAATTTTTTTACACAGAAAAAATGTTATTTGAAGTTTATTGGAAATAAACTTAAATTTAAATTGCATTTCCAAGGCAAGAAGGCCAATGGTGCTTCATATCAAAATAAAACATTAACTGAAACAGATTTACCACAAAAAGACAACAAGAAGACATGGTGTTACAGCTGCCAGACTGGCCAGTGGGATGCATGAGCCAACATCACCCAGCCCTGGTGATCAAGCCTGACACCGCCCCTCCTCCTCCTCCTCTCTTCCAGGCTGCTGAGGATCACAGCTGAGCTGAATTCTGCTGATTACCCACACCTGGGATAAAAAGGCTGTGCCTTCAGCAGTCTGGGAGGAGAAACAGTAGAACATGTATTATGTGCTTGTAGGAAATATGTGGGTAATAGGAAATTGTTGGTTGAAAAATTAAAAGTTAAAGGATATAAGGAATTTGAGTTGACTATTCTGTTAAATGGGGGACTAGTGGTGTATAAGTTAGTCATAGAATTTTTGAGGGACAGTGGATTACTTGATAGAATTTAGGTTATTTTATTTATTTATTTATTTTATTTTATTTTTTTTTTAAGTAGGATACTCCCCAATTCGACTCACACTCCCATTCAGTAGGTGGCGGAAATGCACCTGAAAGTTGGTTGCCACCCGCCATTAAACGACAGAAGAAGAAGAAGAAGTCTGGGAGTAGTATTTTGAAGGATAGGTTAGATAGTGTTCATAGAAATTGTATACCAATCTTTACAGATGGATCGAAGGACTCTGTGAGTGGGAGGACGGGTTGTTCTTTCTATATTCCGGTGGTAGGTAAAGGGGAGAAAATTAGGACTCCAGGTGGTATGTCAGTTTTTACGGTTGAAATGCTGGCAATTTATTTTAGTTTGGATTGGATTGAGCAAAATAGATTTAGAAATTGTATAATATGTACGAATTCTTTATCAGTTTTGTTGGCACTTAATTCGAGAACAAATGAAAATAGAGTTGATATTTTTCTAGAAATATTTGAATGCCTTTTTAGGTTGTGTGCCTTAGGGATTGACACAAGATTTATGTGGGTACTGGCGCACAGAGGGATAGAAGGCAATGAATTAGCAGATTATTACGCTAAGCAAGCAGTAAAGTTAGAAGCAGTGAAACCGATCCCTTTTAGCAGTAACGAAGTGAAGTCACTGATTAAGGATAGAGTTATGAATGAATGGCAGGACATGTGGGAAAGGGATAAAAAGGGGAGACATTTAATATACAGAAAGTAGTAGGTAAAATGACGATTAAGGAGTTAAATAGCAGGGAACAAACAATAATAATGAGATTGAGATTGGGACATTCGGGATTAAACAGCACTTTGCATATGCTGGGTAAACATCCAACAGGTTTTTGTGATTGTGGGAACGAACAGGAAACGGTAGAACATGTTTTGTGTCTTTGTAGTAAGTATACTGTAATTAGGGGTGAATTTGTAGATAGGTTGAAGACTAAAGGATATAGTGTTTGGGATTTGAGAACGTTGTTGAATGGTCATAAATCCATTCATAAACTGGTGCTAGAGTTTCTTAGGAAAATTAAGGTATTTAATAGAATTTAGTTTTTTTTCTCCTCGCTCTGACTCACACTCCTGCACAGTAGGTGGCGGTAATGCACCTTAAGTTGGTTGCCACCCGCCATTTAAACAGACATGAAGAAGATGAAGAAGTCTGGGAGGCAGCGGTGTAGGGGTTTGGTTTCAACCCCTTTGTTTGAGATGAGTTAACTTTTAAGGTCTTAACTCTGAGTTATGAACTTTTAAAAGGGTGAAGCTCTTTAATAATCCAGAGGGATCTTTTGATGTTGTTGGTATAAAGGTTAACTTGGTTTGATGCAATTTTATTGACTCCAGTTTTAAACACTTTCTGTGTTGGTAAAACTTTTACAATAAGTTTTAACCAGGTGTTTTTATAGTTGATAATTGGTGTAATGTTGAACTTTGAGTTTTTTTGTTTTGTTTAGCATTGTCTTTATAATGCTCACCATCTGTTTGCTCTTGTTTTTAGAACTAACAATTAAAACCATTTTAGCTCCACTGTCGCATTTCTTATGTTACCCCCTCCTTCACATTTTAACATCTCCTGTTGGGGACGTAACAAATGGGACCTCGTCTTTTGATGTTGTTGGTATAAAGGTTAACTTGGTTTGATGCAATTTTATTGACTCCGGTTTTAAACACCTTCTGTGTTGGTAAAACTTTTACAATAAGTTTTTACCAGGTGTTTTTAATGTTGGTAATTGCTCTTTCAATGTAACCCATTTTGAGTTTGTTAAGTCTCCGACAGGAGATGTTAAAAAGTGAAGGAGGGGGTAATTTTAGAAATGCAACAGTGGAGTTACGTGGTTTTAATTGTTGTTAAAGGTTCTAAAAACAAGAGCAATCAGATGGCAAGCATTATAAAGATAATGCAAAACAAAAAAAAAGAAACTCAAAGTTCAACATTACACCAATTACCAACTACAAAAACACCTGGTTAAAACTTATTAAAAGTTCCACCTAAAGCCGGGCGTACACTGTGCGAATTTTTCACTCGCAGCGTTCAGCTTCAGCTCAAACTGTACGACTTCCTCGCAGAGCAGATCTCACGAGTCAGGTGCTCACACTGTACGACCCAGTTCTCGCATGAGACCCGACTGCTCTCACTGTACGTCTGGTAGCAACACGTCGGCCCTAAAAATATGCTAAAAATAGCAGTTTTTACTCAACACGTCAGACTTTTTTGTCTTGCCTGTTGTCCTTCGGGAGTGCTGCAGGAGGACACACAGGGATTTATGGGGGTTGGATGAGGAAAACGAAATAAAGAAAGTGAATCTGTGTTTTGTGATCAGTTTAATTTGACATGAACACGACAAACAAGCTTTCTTGACAATCTTTGTGAGTAAAAAAAACGTGTAGAAACAAAAACGAACAGCGTGTGTTATTAGGGAAATAGCGAGCGACCGGCGTTGATGCAGGATTGCGCGCGCATGCGCCGTGAGCGGTTCTGATACGTTTTTGAATCGTAGCTGCTCGCAGCGCCGCTTCAACAGTGCGATACCCTCACGAGGGACGAGCAAAATATTAAACACACCAGAAGTCCCTGCGACCTCACGACTGCTGATCGGCGGCTGGTCACGTGGTGTTAATCGCCTCTCGTAACCCCCTGTACACTACACGACCGCTCGGCGCAAAACTCGCCCCGATGTCGTGGATTCTCGCACGACTGGAAAATCGGCTCAAAAAAGTGAAAAAGCCGCACAGTGTACACCCGGCTTAACAGGTGTTTTTAAAATCCACAAGTTGATAATTGATAAAAGTCTAGAACAATCTACTGACTTAAAACACCTGGTTAACTTATTGTAAAAAGTTTTACCAACACAGAAGGTGTTTAAAACCGGAGTCAATAAAATTGCATCAAACCAAGTTAACCTTTATACCAACAACATCAAAAGATCCCTCTGGATCATCAAGAGCTTGACCCTTTTAAAAGCTCTTAACTCAGCGTTGAAACCTTAAAGTTAACTCATCTCAAGCAAAGGGATTGCAACCAACCGGAGGCCTGGAGGACAGCAGAACCCCTGCACTGCTGCCTCCCAGACTGCTGAAGGCACAGCCTTTTTATCCCAGGTGCGGGTCATCAGCAGAATTCAGCTCAGCTGTGATCCTCAGCAGCCTGGAAGAGAGGAGGAGGAGGAGGGGCGGTGTCAGGCTTGATCACCAGGGCTGGGTGATGTTGGCTCATGCATCCCACTGGCCAGGCTGGCAGCCGTAACACATTAAAGGAAAAGGTTGCAGTTTTCCTTACTTTGATGATATGTTATTTATACTCGTACATTTTAATTGCATTTGCACTTGCATCAATCCTGTCCTTCATTATTTTGATATTTTTAGTTTTCACTGAAGCTTCAATCCAAACAGCTACTGCCTTCCACAAACACGCTTCCCTTAAAATATTCATGCTATATGATTTATTTCCAGTTTCCAGCTGCAAGTCGAGGTAAAATGCTTCATTTTCCACTATCTATTTTCTTCCTGTTTTTTGCCACCAGTTTGTGACAGAACTCTGCGGGTGTGCCAGCCCACCCTGTGATGTCACATCAGGTGTTTCACTGTGACACGAAATACACAAGTGCCTGATCATCATTCAAAGAAAGGACTTGCTGAAGCCTTGGTGGCACAGATGTTTCATAATCAGACACTCGTGTCCTGATTCACACATGACGGTTTTAATACCATATTAACACTTTTCTAAAGTACACAGCATAATACGAGTGACCCAGTTGTGTTTCATGTTATGAACAGGATACTTTTATTAAATTTGCTCATTGCGACACTAGTTGATGAGTATGAAAACAAGAAATTGTCATTTAGAAAAGAGCACAGTTTGTACTTGAGAGCTAATCTAAACCACACATTTAAAAAAGATGCATTTTTTAGTATTTCACAAGTTCTATGAAAGCTTTTATATAATTTATATGTGTTATTTTCGTTAGCAAGGTCAATCTTATGAATAGCATTTCTTTCACATATAATGTTTCCATTCCGATAAGTTCTTCAGTTGTCACTTTCATGTTTCCAAATAATAATTAATTTGAGTAATACTCATTATAACTGTCACCAGGGTTGTGCAGGTGAAATGTGTCCCTCTGGTTCATTTGTTTTTGTTTTTTCTCTCAGCTCCGCTGTGAGTGATTAGGCACACCTGTTTTTCACGAGTAGTCACCCTACCAGTCCCTCTTTTGTAATTTCTTCCTTCAAAGTAGAAGTTCCTGCAGTTTAGGTCCTCCTCTTTTTCATTTTCTTCTGTGTTACTCTGAGTATTTTTGGTTGTTAGTTGAAATATGTTGGAGTTTACCTGCTTATATCCTGGAGTCAGCACCTGCACCTCCAACAACAACCTCACCTTGTGACATAAAATCCTCTCAATTGAATTTTGAGCTCATCATCACAAAACACCTCATTTTGTCCCATTTTATGTTATATCCACTTTTACCCCTGTGTAGGCTAAATATTGGAAGCATTGTGGTGTTGCAAAAAGTCTGCAGAATGAGGGCAAAACACAATGATGACATATCACTCATGAAAGAGCAATGAACAAACATAGATCACACAAAAAACGTTTTGGGCAACGGTTGTAGTTTAAAATTCCAAATAATTGAATTTTATAAACTTCCACACTGAGCACAATTATGTTGCTTTGACCCCATTCACATTTTCAAACCAATATTTGTTTACGCGCCAAATCAAATGATAGTTTATGAAAAGTGAGAGCTGAAGCCTGACCTTGTGCATCTACTTTCATCTTTGTGGCTACTAAATCTGCGTAGAGAGAGGATGACAGCTGGCTGTGTGTGTGTGTGTGTGTGTGTGTGTGTGTGTGTGTGTGTGTGTGTGTGTGTGTGTGTGTGTGTGTGTGTGTGTGTGTGTGTGTGTGTGTGCATCCTTAAATCCAAACAGCATACAGATGATGGGCTTAATCCTCTCGTTCACTGGGTCATGCTGGGGACTCTGTTTACTGCATCAAACAGAAATCCACCTGCACTGTTTTGCATCTAAGAACATGAGCAGATAGTGTATTTATACATGTAATGGTCTGAGAGCTCCTGAAATGAACGGATTTAAAGAACAGGGACAAAAAGATCAAAATAACAACTGTAACTCAAAGATCATATTAAAATGGTTGTAGAAAGCAAGAGAGGGAGTCAGAGAAAAAAAAAGCAGGAGTAAAAGTGTTGCTCTCTGTGTCTGACCCCCTGTTACACGAGCCTTGTGACAACACCAGAGAAGTGTTAACAACAGCAATCCATTTAGCTTGGGAGAGACTACAGTAAGATATGGACTCCCTACTCCACATTAGGCACAGAGATGTGCACATGGTTCATGCAAGAAGATACAGGCCCGATACACCATTAGGTGTCTTGAGTTTACCCAAACCTTCATTTAGACTATTTTTGTGTGAGTGTGACTGACGTCCAAATACCTTCGAAGAACAAACTGCAGCAGCAGGCATGTCTCTGCCATGAAAAAGAGGCACATCTCTGCAGACTACAATCACTGTCTTAAGTCAGATGGATGTTCTGATGCTCTTTAAGGGATTCACAATTTCTGGGGCACAGTGTGATCCATATACTGTAATGAGCTCAGGGGAAGTCTGAAAGACGAGGATGGTTTGTAGAAATGTATTTCAATCTGTCACAGATGATTCTGGCTGTTGGGATTTGGGAAATTGTTGGAAGGTCCAATTATCAGTAGTGATTTGTTGATGGAAAAATGAGCATTTTGATTTTTTTTTTCATCTCTTTTCATAGATGTTGGTTCTTTTTTATTTTTAATTCCTGATTTTTATCAAAATGTACAGGAAAAACAAATTCAAAGCCAATCCATACATCCATCCATTAATAATCCAACGTTGGGTCGTGGAGGCAATTCTAGACATCCCTCTCCCCAACCCAGATCAGCTCCTCCTGGAGGATTGTGAAATGTTCCCAGGCCAGAAAAGATACACAATCCTTCCAACAAGTCCTGGGTTGGTTATGGAGTCTCCACCCAGCAGGACTTGCTTCAACATGCCAGTCAAAGCCCCAATTAGTGGGTTCACCGCTCACAAACACGACACCAATAGACTTGATCTCCTCCACTCGAGACATGTTCTACTTTTAGTTGTCATTTCTGTACATGTCTACATTATAACACCCAAAAATACTAAAACACAGTAGTAGTTATGCCAAGTGTGTTTATCATGTTGTAACAAAGAAACAAAAATACATAAAACAGGAACAATTTAGTCGATTTGCATTAAACATGCTCATTGGCTCAACACAACAAGAAAAGGATGACAAGGATGTCTCTGACACGTTAAGATTAGGTTACGGGTCGAGTTGTGACATCACCATTTAAAAAGTTTGCATTTTGGCTGCTTAAAACATTAAAGAGTTTTTAACACTTTAAGCTGTTGTTTTTAAACTGGTTTCAGTGATTCTTGAGCCTAAAACTCGATCAACTTCACAATGGACAGCACCCTGTATCCCTATACTGACCAGAAAGGGCACTTGACATTTTGTTGGTTTGGATAGGAACACTAATGGGAGCTCTCAACCTGCCGCGCTACATTAGCTGTTACTGTGCCGGTAGCTAATATAAAGGCTAGCAGCTAGCTTTTTCAGTTCGTCAACCATCAATACAAAGTACAAAAAGAAGAAAAAGTCAAATTTTTTGTTGGAATCATGTTGGGGCCTGGAAGTAAAAGTAAGAGAGACTCTGGAGGTGAAGCAAAGAGCTAAAACCAGAGTGAACATCAGTGCAACGACCTACACTAGTGTTAGGGAGCTAACGGAGGCTACAAAATCACAGACTGATGGTGACCTGGCTTTGTTGCTACTGGACTTAGAAGTAACAACAGTGTGAATGTTTTTACTTTGTGGCTTATTTGGTGTCATTTAGCTTGTGGTAGAGTTAGCTCATTCTTAGTGCTAGCTACAGCAAGCTGTGGGAGAGTTGTTTATGACAGTTGTAATTCTGCTTTCAACCAGTAGGAGGGAGACATGGAAAATGTAGTGTTGCTTTAAATAAGCTGTACATTTTCAAGATTTTTCCACTCTGGAATTGGTTTTCAAAAGTGATTACTTCAAAGCGTCTACACTCTGAAAATATGCTTTTCCTGTGTGAATAACATGTAGCATTTGTAAATACTTTAATGTTTTTTTTAGAGGGAAACCATTGGATGGATTCACACACACACACACACACACACACACACACACAACATCTTTACTTGAAGAACTGGCTTAGGGCTTAAATGAAAATTCATGCACTGAGTACTTTAAGACTATTCCTCCATTATTGTTTCATTAAATAAACATGTGGAAGGTTTGGAGTCAATTCCAAGTGTGACATTTGAATTTGAAAGCTGCATCCCAGAACATTCAGTCAAAGGGCCTTAAATGCAGGTGACACAAGTCATCCTCAGGCTGCAGAAACTGTGGTAAAATAAATACTTCTGCACAAGATGCACATCATTTACACAACTAAAGCTAAAGAAGAAGAAGAAGATGAACTAAACTTAGCAAAAAACACATCTTGAAAATTCAAACCAGCTCTGAGACATTGGTGTTTACAAAGACTAAAGTATAAAAAGCTGCTCCTGCTCAACAGGAAGAAAACAGTCAAGAATAAAGGTTAAGATGTCTCGTAATGTGTCAAATTTAAATTATTCCTGGCCTCCGGTGACTTGCTGTCACTACTGATGATGTGACAGCACAATGAAGGAGCCAGCGGAATTCTGACGTCTGCTCAGATTAACCAAATTCAGTCATGTTGACTCCAGCTCTACAGATGGATAGTGATCCAAAACGCCCAGAAAACAAGCACGGTTTTTTCTTCAGGATGAATAAATTACATGCTTTTCTCCAGAATAGGAGAGAATGAGGGTGGGGTTAGTTTAGAAATAGACAAACACATGAAAAGGAAACAAACTTATTGTTAAAGTTTAAAACTTCAGACTCCTTCTGCCATAAATGGATTCTCATCTACTTCGAGGTGTGATAGTATGAACCATGTAAAACAAAGAATTTGTACTTTTGTGTTTTGGAAAAAAAAACTAAATTGTTGGGTTTTTAATTCCATTGTCAGGTAACAGTGAGCAGCTTCCCTCTCCTCCGCCCTACTAGTTGAAAGTTGAATTACAATTGCCATAAACAATCCTGCTGTAGCTAGCGCTAACAACGAGCTAATGCTAAAATGGGCAACTAATTCTAAAAAAAAATACAAAGTAAAAATATACACAGTTGGACAAAAAAATATTACTACTTACAAGTCCAGTAGCAACAAACCCAGGTCACTGTCAGTCCGTGATTTTGTAGCCTACTTTAGCTCCCTCAAACTAGCTTAGGCTGTTCGCTCTGGTTTTAGCTCTTTGCTTCACCTCCAAAGACATTACTCTCTTACTTTTACTTTCTGGCTCTGCCATGATGACAAAATAACAAGCAAATGGCAGCTTTCTCTTCTCCTTGTGATTTTTATTGATGATCGGTGAACTGAAAATGCTAATCGCTACCAAAAACAAAACAAAAAAAGAACGCTAAAACCTATTATTTTAAATGCAAAAAATTTAAAATAACATTTTCTGCATTAAAGTAAAATGTTGAAAATCAATACATTTTTCTATTTTCGATCAAAAGCTAATGCAGGAGAAAGGTGTGGGAAAATTTTCATGTTCAGCCTGCATGAAAAACTCAGAGTGACCAATTATAATCAGATAAAATCACAAAAAAAAGTTTTTTCAGTGTTCCAAACCTTTTTTAAAGTGAATTTCTTTAGTACATACATCACTATCTACCTTTTTATCCTAAGTAACCCTAATATGCCAGTGTCCTTTGATTTCTCAACGTGTCATTCTCAAGAATCTGCGTCCATATATGGTCATTTCATAAAAATACACGCATACAGAAAAAAGAAAAATGTTAAGAATACCCCAGCAATTCTCTTAAAAGCATCTAACAAAATAAATAAATAAATAAATAAACATCACTGAGCCAATCTCAGGTGGCATTTGCTTAATTCTGCTCAACAAAGGCCCAAAAGAGATACAGAAAGGATATTTTGTACTCAGAAAAATGATTCACAATTATGTTCATGAATGCATGTTGCCTTGTTAGAACATTTAAATTAACCTCTAACTGAGAACTCAGTAGCACAAATATTAATAATTTCTTAACACGTTGTTGCAAAATGAAATGAAACAAAAGAGAACTGACAAAAACAACACAATTCCAGTACGTGTGGAAAGAAATAGATACTTTTTTTTCCATTTTCTTGCAATCTAAAAAGATGTCAGCTATTGTCGGTGCAACGGAGCTAAAGAGAAATAACAGTGTTCAAATGGGGATAAAAATATACTTGTCTCGGTTACATTCAGTAGGGAAATGACAGCTAAAAAGAAATGGCTTGTAAATAACAGGATGAACATTCAGATCAGACACAAACCACTGAAGCTACAAGCAGTAATTGCATTTGCTTTCATTTTCTTTCTTCAAAAACAAATAAAAAAACAAATAAAAGTCCAAACTCAAGATCTGCAACATTGCACATCTTACACGCCTGGTTACAAAAGCACAAGGCACAGATCTCAAATGCGCGTCACTTCTTTATGATTACCACCACGACCAGAGAGCTACAATGTAAAATAGTAAATGTGCATTTGTTTGAGCACAGACTGCCGTGAGCTCAAAAGAGAGGCAACGTTGGAGTGAGAGGAATGGAGAGAAAGACGCAGAGACAGCATCTAAGTGATGAGACAGAAGAGGCATCCAGTGAGTGACAGAATGCCAAGAAAAACGAAGGAGACAGAGCCGGAGAAAAGAAAGGTTTGGCCTAATGTTACTCCACGCTTCAATCAGGGCTCACCCTGCACTGGTTTCTCCCTATCACCCCCTCCACACACACACACACACACACACACACACACAAGTATCTTTCCATCCATCAGCCTTGGTCTGGCAGTCTGAGCGCTACAGCAGCAGTTCACATAGGTTTAAACACAGCACTTCCAATAAATAAATAAATTAACACAAAAATTCAAGAACAAAAACATACAAGACAGAAAGATGCAAGAAATATCTGTGGTTAGCTTTAAAGTGAGGCTGTCACTTAAAAAAGTGAAATCAAACAGAGAGTTAGTAAGTCTGCCGGTGTTTCGGTGCTGGCCAGCACCGACGGAAGAAAGAAACCCGACAAAAGCAACATCAAGCACCAGTGATATGTTTACACAGGCCTTTGTGCGCTCAGAGCTTCAGACACACTTTGAAGTTTTTGACAAGATTTTTGGTTTACAACTCTGATAACAGTGACTGTATGAAGACAGAAATGATTAAAATTGATTTAAACGATGTACAAAGAGACAAGATAGCAGCAAGCCAGGCAAACCAGATAAAAATCAAAGATGGATTATGGAAAAGGAAAATATGGAAAAGGGATGAGTGTCAAAAATGGGCACTTGCTGCACAACATATGCTCACTGCTGAGATTCAGTATCACAGGCAAATAACCTAAATGTTTCTCACCAAGGGCGTAGGAACGAGTTTAATATTGGGGGGGACACATTTTGGAAATCTAACAAATCTATTGTAGGTCAATATATGGGTCAACCTCACTGAAAAAAATACATTTAATGATTATTTCTGATTCTAACGTGTCACTGAGTGTTTCATGCAGGCTGAACATGAACATAGTCTCCTACCGCTATCTCCTGCATTAGCTTCTGATAGAAAATCTGACAGACGGTGAAACTCTAGGATTAGAAAAGCCTGACAGATGTGACTCTGGGCGTAAGGCAAAGCTCAGAAAGACAAGAAAATAACTTTTATAGTTACAGTTCACTAACATTCTGTGTTTTTTTTTTGATCGGGGAGCCATGAGCCAGCCAGAAGGGGAGCAGACTTAGGCTCCCCATTAGCCAGATCGAGGTGATTACCGGCCAACGTGGACGTTTTAATTATAAAAAAGCTGTTTATGTGTCAGTACTGTTTTATTTTATTTAATAATATGAATGTAGGATATATTATCTTATTCATATGGGTAGAGATGTGTAAACAGATTTAATACAAGACTAAAGCTGTGAACATTCAGTCTGAATTGATCTGACTCATCAGAATATTTTAAACTACATCAGCCAACAATGCTGACCATCAATCAGAAAAATCTGTTTGTTTCTGACAGAATGAAAAAAGAAATAATCAAGGTATCTGCAGGTTTAAGGGAGCCAAATTTAAGACTTTTTAAGACCTTTTTTAAGGCCAATTTGACCAAATTTAAGCTACTTTTAAAAATTAAATTGAAACTATAATTTCCAGCTATTGCGAATGTGGGATTAGCCATCCAGTTACCATAAAAGTTGCACGTCCCCATGGCGCAATCTCCCACTAGCTTAACCAGCTAATGTGCTCATCTAAAAAAAGCCCCCTTTCACAACCAACTGAATGAGTACGGTTCCGCTTATGCCAATATCATACACAAAAAATGCTGAACACTAACTAGAAATTCATGAAAATTGAAATAAAATAATCTTGTTTATTGGGTCTTTGGTAATTGAAGACCTTTGGAAACTGTATTTAAGGATTATTTGTCATTTTTAAGGATTTTTAAGGCCTTAAATTTGGAAAAGCAAATTTAAGACTTTTTAAGACTTTTTAAGGACCCCCGGATACCCTGATAATTCACTCACAACAGCTGGAACTACGTTAATTTTCAGATAGACAAAAGAAAAACAGTGACCAAAATTGCAGTCTAAATGCACCAGAAAGCAGAGTTTAACACTTATTTTTCTAATATTTCTAAGGAAGCATTTATTTTATTCTTAAACCATACTGCCCAGCCCTACTTGTTATGGAATTACATATATTTAACTGTGTTCACTTATTATTACATTCAAATCTTCCTCTCATCAGCCACTAAAAACATTTCATTCTTCACTGTAGCACCTACCTGCACCTCAGCAGGTCTGGCTCTCCCTGTCTCACCCTCAGCAGGTCTGGCTCTCCCTGTCTCACCCTCAGCAGGTCTGGCTCTCACTGTCTCACCCTCAGCAGGTCTGGCTCTCACTGTCTCACCCTCAGCAGGTTCCTGCTGAACTTCATCTGATCTCTAATATAAAAACAGTGGACATGAATAAGGAGTAAAAATACTGTTGGAGGACTAGTGCAACATTAAGATCATGGTTGTTATAGTATTATTTAGTCGTGTTCACTTGTTATCATGCTCGAATCTTCCTCTCATCATCAACCATCTAAAATCTCATACTTCATTGTAGCACCTACCTGCACCTCAGCATGTCTGGTGCTCCCTGTCTCACCCTCAGCAGGTCTGGCGCTGCCTGTCTCACCCTCAGCAGGTCTGGCGCTGCCTGTCTCACCCTCAGCAGGTCTGGAGCTGCCTGTCTCACCCTCAGCAGGTCTGGCGCTGCCTGTCTCACCCTCAGCAGGTCTGGAGCTGCCTGTCTCACCCTCAGCAGGTCTGGAGCTGCCTGTCTCACCTTCATCATTTCCTGCTGAGCTTCCTCTGGTCTCTTATATGAAAAAAGTGACACGAATAAGGTTTAAAAATGAAATGTGATGAATGTCACAAACAAGCAACAATCACACACTTACAAACTCCATTTTTATGTGGAGATTCAACTTTTTTATTTATTTTGTGTCAAATGGTTTTTGTCTGTTACTGTAAAATTCGCCATTTTTTGTTGACTACTAGTGTTGTTTAATGTTTAATGCTACTAGCAAGATGTTTACGTTAGTCAGCCATTTTAGCGTTTGACCAGAAATACAATTATACTCTTGGAGTAAATTATTACCAACTCACAATTCCTTTCTTTCTTTTTTTGCCCATGAGAAGAACTCGCTGAGCTGCTGCCGTCTGTCGACACCTGTGTCTGCCCCGGCTCGGACTCCTGTCCTGCTTCACTCAGCCGTCTAACTACCTGAGGGGAGGGGCTGTGTCGGAGAGAAGTCCGCGGTGTCTTTCAAAATAAAAGCTCGCGAGTCAAATATTTCAAAATCAATCTTTTTCTTCTCCATGTTATTGGGGGGGGGGGGGGCAAATGCACGTTTGCCCAATATTGGAGGGGACACATCCCACCCGTCCCTCCCGGTTCCTACGCCCTTGTTTCTCACATTTCTGCACCTTTTGTTTTCCTCTTAAACAGAAGTTGATGCATAAAACACATTAAATGTTGCTACGTTTTTTACCAGGAAGAGAAAAACTCACCTTTTGTGCCGCCATGTGAGTCTCTACTGTCTCGATAAGCACTACAAACGTAAAAAAAACAACAACAAAACACACACACACACACACACACACACACACACACATATATATATATATATATATATATATATATATATATATATATATATATATATATATATATATATATATATATATATACATAGTTCATCTGTTTTCTTTCAGTGTTTGGGTTCAGGAATTTCATACCTGAAACAAGCTGTTAATAAAACAAATCCCTGTTTGACATCACAAACGGGGAGATTAGAAAAGTGTGGAGGTAGAATTTATACACACATATCTTGTACCATGTTTTGTAAATGTAACTTTTGTTTTGTAGCATGCAACTTTTTTTTTTTGTAAAATGTACCTTTAGTTTTATAACATGCAATTAATTTCTCAAAAAATGACCGCCACCTACTGGTAAAGAGTGTATAACAGTACACTGTTGTACACAAAAGCAGTACAACAAAACTCTGCCCTTTTGCCATAATTAGACGGGTATCCGGGACACGTGATCGGCTGGTCAGACCAAGCTTGTCATTGGTTCTAAGCCAAGGAAGCTAGAATTAGGACTATATGTTTTGTTACATGTAGACTTGAGTTTTGTAACAGAGACACTGCGTTGTGTGTCTTGAGAGTTGTTATTTCTAACTTGTTCACTGAATTTATGTTACAAAACTAAAGTTACATGCTACATAACAAATGTTCCGAAAGTAAAAACATGCTACAAGTTACAAAACACAAGTTACATGTATTATAGTCTGAATTCTAGCTCCATAGAAAGAACGACTTCTTGTGTGCAAGAGAGAGTGATAAATGATAAATGACCCACACTTGTATAGCGCCTCTCAGACTAAGGACCTCAAAGCGCTTTACACTACAGCGTATCATTCATCCATTCGCACACACATTCACACACTGGTGGTGATGGGCTACAATGTAGCCACAGCTGCTCTTGGGCGCACTGACAGAGGCGAGAGTTGCTGCTGAAGGAGCAGCAGCTCTAATCCAAGCACCTCCGAGATATTGAAGCTTCTTGGCTTACATTAACCTGAGTGGGAAAGGGGTGGGTGTGGCCAAGCTCCAGCAGTGACAGAGCCCTGATTTGGCTCATTCTGGAAGGTACTAAAATGTCAATTAAAAATTAAACTACTGAAATAACTTTGAGGGGGTTTTAGTGCTAGAAACTCCATGAACACTTTTGGTATTGACAATTGAATTAATACAATTTAAGAAAAAAGTCATAATATGTCCTCTACAAATAGAGATTTTTATGTATGTTTTCTTATTGTCTATTGGTTCAGTTAGTATTTGTCATATTTCTTTAAATCAATTGACAGTTAAACTTTAATTTAAGAAGTCTACTTTTTTTATTCATGTTTAAAAATGGCCTGTGTATGCATGCTTAAGCATCTCCAGATGCAGAGCATGGTTGTACTTGTCAATTCCAACAGAAACCTTTCTACCCCACCCCCAAAAACAAACCAAACACACCAAGACATTCAAAATAAGAAAAACACAAAAACTAGGACACTGCAGTTTCATGAGATATTATTGCATAACTATGACATTTTTGAGTGTTGAGACTTTTAATGGCAACGGTCCACAGGGCTCGTCTAAATGCAGACTAGCCGTTAGCTCATCAGTCCTGCAGGACAGAAAATTTCTTTTTTTTTTAAACTGGGGCTATTCAGTAAGCTGTCTACCAAGAGTGAGAGTTATTTTCACAACATTTAGACCAAAAACACATCAAATTTGATAACAAAGAGTGTTTTCAAAACCAATTACATTAAAGTAAATTGAAGGAAAACAGAAAAGAAGGATTTAGCCCCAGGTGAGGAAGCAGACTAGAAAGGTTGCATTGTGCAGTGGTGAGTGGGTTGCTTACAAAAAGGAAAATTAATTTGGAAAGAATTTAAAAGGGAACAACTCACCGTGACTGAGGTTATTATCTTAATAATGAGCCCTGGTAATAAATCAGTGGTTACACAGGTACGAGTAATGACAACGATGCAATAAAAATCACATTTCAACGTTGACACGGGCACACTGGCTGGGTTCCTGATGTTTAATGTACAGAGTTCAAACCAGCACAATGAGGAACGTCAATGAAAGGAAGTGGAAAAGAAGATAGGTGGAACATTAGAACACAAAGGGAAATATTAGAAGCTGCGGCCGCTTCCTTTTATCTGCTAAAGCATCAAACACGTTTGCACATAGATTTTTCCATGCGCTCTTCGTTCTGAATGCAACAACGTCTCATCACGCAGAAAATATTGGCAATCAGATGTTCACTGGATCTATTTTTCCCATCTGCAGGGGGCAGCTGTTTTGCTAGCGCATGCCACTCCCCAAGATCGATATTTACAATTAAATAAACCTTGTTCACAGCTCTCAAGGAGTGGAAAAAGGTCCACGTAATATCTGGCTCAGGGAGGGGGAAATGCTCCATCAGCACTCAGGAAGTTCTCGGTAGAGGAGTAACACCAGAAGTCCTCTCTTCCTGTGACCACTAAACTCCCAAGGATGTGTTTTGCAAATAATTTTCTAACATTTCATTTTCAACTTTGAAACTGTAGAACAGCTTGAACTCGTCAGCTCGTTTGGGGTTATCTAGAAGTGCTCTTGTTGAGCACCTCAGCTCTTACGCTGCTTTAAAACTAGTAGCTCAAACATTTTCAGCAAAAATTGATCCCAGCTATTTGCTTTGAGTTGGTTGCTTAGTAGCACTTTTCATTAAGCTGCATAATAGTTAGGTATCAAAACCAAAAACAGCTGAAAACATGATGAAAGTGACTTGTTCTTGAACGGAGTTGCTCTTTAGAAACCAAAATGAGACTTTTTGTAGGGACGCAGCTTCGCTGTAATAATTTAAAACCAATCTAATTATGCCCCCTGAGTTTAAATAAGATAAATATGTTTTTCCTAACAGTAAAAGGCAGAAAATAATTAGCATTTTATAGTCCTGCTCTTGTCTTCTGTTATAATACATTATTGTCACAGTATGATGCCCCTAAGGGGACACTGAAGACAGATAAAAAAAATTAAAAATACAATCAGTCTCTGTGCACAAAAATGAAATAAACATTTCTGGTGCTCAAAAGAAACTTTATAGTTTAATGTGTAGAAGATTTGCATACCAACGTGTTTGAAGATTACACTCAGAACATGAATAATGAGTGATGTGATTGACTCGTTTTCTAGAGTTTCTGGATGTCATCATACCGCACCATACTGGTTTATTTCTAAAGCTCATTAAAACACTGCATGAGAGCTGACTGACGTGCTGTACAATAAGCGCAGACTTCAAATACAGTAAATAAAACAGCATTCCTGAGTTTGGGGCCGGCAAACACACATGCCCAGTCTCCCTGTGATTTGTATTTGATGGTGGGTATGCAGAGCAACAGTCAGCAGACCTCAGGGCGCATGCAGGAGCATCACATTCTGTGTTTAAGAGCTTTTCTTCTCAGCTGATTTTTCTGGACTCGGCCAAAAGCAACGTGTGGCGATCACCAGCCATAAATGTGTCATGTACACTCTAGAGCAGGGGGGTCAAACTCAAATTCACACTGAGCCAAAATGAAAAACTGGGACGAAGTCGCGGGCCAAACTCAATACTTTTTAAAAAGTGATGGCAAATGTGCACATTTTCCTTTATCTGCAGATATGAACAGTTGAACTTTTTCATTTGGAAATAAACACACCCGCATCGCCCCGCTTGTCCTCCAGCTTCACTGGCTGCCAGAAAACTTCAGGGTTCATTTCAAGATCCTGGTTCTGGTCTATAGGGCCTTACATGGACAAGCACCATCTTACATTGGTGATCTTCTTAATACCTACACCCCCAGCAGGTCCCTGAGGTCCAGTGATCAAAGCCTACTGGTTGTGCAGCACCAGGCTAAAGGTCAAAGGTGACAGATGATTTGCTGCTGTGGCCCCCAGACTCTGGAACTCTCTCCCCCTGAGCCTGAGATCAGTGGACTCAGTGTTCTCCTTTAAAAAGCAGCTGAAGACTCACTTGTTCAAGCTGGCTTTTGTATGACCTTCTTCACCACCCTCTCTTTATTCTGCTCTCCCCACCTATTCCACCTTCCTCAGGATCCACTGATTTCCTTCTTTCCTATTCACTCTCTCTCTCTTTCTTAACATTTTTTAATCACAATTGTCTATTTTTTGCTCATTTTAAATGTATTTCTAATAATTTTCTAAATTCTTTTTTTATATTTTTTGTTTTTGTGAAGCGCCTCGTGATTTTTATCTTGAGAGGCGCTACAGAAATGATATTCTCTTCTTCTTCTTCTTCTTCAAACTTATTTTTGCAGCAACACTGAATGTGAAATAACCAAATTATACACGCACAAGTCGATTTTAAATAAAGCACACATAAGTGATATTCATTACTTATGTCCTAATTTTGTTTAAATGTTTAATTCCTTAAAATCTGCATGTTCAGCATTTCTTCTTATTTTATCTTTTGAATCTTTTAGGTGTTTCTATTTCATGTTTTCTTGTTTATTCATTGTTTTTTACTCTCCTTTGTTGCTCCTGTAATGAATGTTATTGCTGCTGTGACACCAAGCTTTCCCCACTGAGGGACAATTAATGGATTTTCTATTTTTATTTTTATTCTATTCTATCTGTAATCTGTCCTGTTTTAAAGTAGGTGAAATCTTTTTTCATAGGCCAACAATATAAATAAAAATGGTAATTCTCTTCAATGAAAATGTAATATCTCACCCATTAACTTTCATGCTTTTAGCAGAAAAGGCTAATAAAAGCAAAATAATTAAATCCCGGTTTTCTCCACTCTGATTTCCTATGATGCTCACCTGTTCCAGCCAGACCTGCATCTGTGGGGTTGAGCTCTGAGCTGAGGAAGGAGTTCATCTGTGAGAAACAGCTGCTCACACAGGTTTATGCTGCTGGACATGGAGAGCATGTGGATCACACAGTTGTGTCAGGGATAAAAGCTGCAGCAGCCACAGAGTCAAAGTGACCTGAGCGTGTCGCTAAACTGGAGTTAAATCATCGGTCTAGAAGTTGGTCGGTGCCCATTCTATGACAGCAGCAAACATTACGAGCTGTTAAAATCCATTTCTGGGCTTCAAAGTTGGCTAATTGCTGAGTTAACTCGGCGCTGAGTAAGAGGAGTGTTTTCAGTTTGTCCGAGGCAGAGGAGGTAACGCTGCAGACGCTGATGCCAGTAGCATGGACGCTAATGACTGTAAAGACATATCGGTTCTTCTCCTTGAAGCATCAACATGTTCCATCTTTGTTGAAACACCCTTCCTTCTGTCAATCTTTGTCTTTCTGGACATTTGGGATGATATGTGGGCAGTTATTTTCACTTGTTGCATTAATTAAACATGGAAGTGGATACGCTGTGACCTAGTGGCGAGTCACTGCACTGGGAACACAATCACCATGCATTATGGGAAATGTAGTTTATAGTCAATGCGCACTTTGAAGCAGCATAGACTTATTTTAAGACACTTGAATCTCTCGCGGGCCACGTCTGGCCCACGGGCCTTGTGTCTGACACGTGTAATCTAGAGGGTGAGCACACTGTGGTGGTAACTGAGTAGTTCGACACACACCTTTACCTTCTTTCTGGTTCTACTGAGCTGCCAGCCTTTTTTTTTCCGTTAGTAGCCAATTTCCCTTACTTTGACATTGTTTTGAAGCATTTAGATGTTTTGCTAATTGCAAGGCAGCAGAGAATATCCACACAGAAGACAAGCTAGCACATCTTTTCTTAATGGGAGTGAGTCTATGTTCTCAACCAAGCAACCAGTGCACGTCCAGTTCAATCTAAGACACTGTACACACATGTCCTACAAAACAACAATGTTTTCTACGGTTTGGTCTGTCATCCACACAAAAGTGAAGATTTACGGAACCAAAAATGATTCATTCAGAAACTCTGACCAATGGAGACGTGCAAATTCTCTATTGTCATTTGCTGGTAGACATAAATAAGCAGGCTTTCAGGTTTCACAAGGTAACTGCCTAAGACAAATATGCTCTGACATCACATGTACGACCTGTAATGGTCTATGTAGAAGACCACAAGCACAGGATGACTTTAGGGGAACTACCGCCACCTACAGGCCTGGCATGCCTATGAATGTGCTCTTTACGCAATGTAATTTGTTGCTGAAAACGAGGAGGTGTTGACCCATGTTTTCTTTTCTTTTTTCTAGTTGGGCAGTTGAGGATGTTTGGATTAACAAAAACCCATCATCATGTATAGATAGCTTTAGCCTTTTAAAAACTACTGTTCAGTTTCAGCATTTAACTATGGAGAAACAGAAGGTTCTACATTCTAAACACAAAATATAATTTGAATCAAAAATGCAAGATGATCAATGAGAGGACATCATTCCCTAAACTAATGCACAAATTAACACGCACACAGACAAAAGCAGCAGCATACACCCAGGGCACATGAGGATGGTTTCACAGGATCACACATTGCCAGTCTTTGAAGTGTGCGAGTTGCTAATGGTTTTGGATCCCATTCAGGGAGAGTCTGTGTTCTGTCTGCCCATTAGGTAGCTGACTCAGTCTGCTGACTACACACAACACTCCTAGTGCCCTTGTTCTCTTTTCCTCCATCCTTTTCCATTGTTTGTTAAATAAAGTATAGGGGGTTGTCGGCATAGCGCAGGTCCACGCATTTGATTTGGTTTGTAAGAAAACCAATTTTTGCATCCCGGTCAAGCCCCCTTTTGAATAAGGTCAATGTCTAAAAATTAAAAAGGAAAAATTAAAGAAAAATGAAGGATTTTAAAGTTATACCTATAGACTAAATTTACGAATTTTAGGAAAAGTGTCACGGTGTAGGAGGTGGAGATGATGGACCATGTGTGGTTGAGCTGAGCAGGAGGAAAAATGCAGGCTTCAGTAAAAGTAAAATGGTTTAATGGCAGGATGGGATGAACAGGAACACCAACAAACAGCAACAATGAACTGACAAAGGACAGGGGCAAAACAGGTGGTTTAAATACAGAGGGCTAATTAGGGAAACATGGGCAGGTAAACGAGGGACAGGTGAGAACAATAAGGGCAATCATGGCAGGAAAGGAACACAGTCAGGCAGGCAGGGGCAGATCGTGACAAAAAGCAGGACAAGAGAAAATGCTCTCCCTTATACATGTAAACCAGGAAAGGAAACCTAACAAACAAGACTGAAAAACAAACTGCTAGTAACTCCCAAACTTAACTAATATTTCATGGGAAACTGTAAAAAATCATCGAGCACAACATGTGCGTTGGTAGTCGAGGGAAGCCCTGAAGGAAATAACCTGCTTTGTTTTATCTTAAAATCCATCCAGCACTAAAAGTAGAGGTGATTTTAATAATCATAAACATTCATTTACAAAATGACAAAAAGGTACCAGAGGTGCATTAAGTATAGACTGATAAAGGGCAAATGACCAATTCGTCTGTGCAAAAATTATTATGACCTATATATATTTTGCCAAAAACTGAAACCTCACGCTGAGCTTTAAAGGCATTTTGCACCGTTTGCCTCGAAGAACGCACATTGGCTCTGCTCTCACTGTTAATCAGTGTAGTAACAGACCAACCCTCCTGAGTGAAAACAACGCTGCTGCACAATGCACGCACATTTTAACAGTCTCTAAAAGTGCATGCCTGCACATTCACTGGAGATGAAATCCAACATTCTGCACACATTTATCCACTTTGAGACTGCCCAGAAACATCCACTAGTACACTGTAAACCCGAATAAGTTCCCAGAACTCAAAAATTTTGAGGCAATCAATTGCCTCAATTCTTTTGAGTTTTGATACTGAAAATTTTAAGTTTTCATAAATAAAATTTCTTAATAAATTTTACTCATACATTTGAAGTTTATTAAATTAAAATTGCTCATCCAATCAACTCAAAAGTTCAACTGTACACTGTAACCTCGAATAAGTTCACTGAACTCAAAATTCATGAGGAAACTGATTACCTAATAATTTTTAAGTTAACTTATCTAAAAACTATAAGTTAACCATAATTTAAAAAATATGACCTGAATAAAATCAAAGCATTTAACTACATCCAACCTATAACTTAGCACGTAAGCAACTTACAAAGCTTTATTTCACTAAACTTGCATATTTCATTTTGATTGAAATTTATTACATGTTTTTACTAACTTAATAATATAACTTATACGAACTCTAAATGGACCTATTAAACCCTAACCCAAATAAGCTGAATTTACTTAAAAGTGACAATGTGGCAGGCTGGTCAAGGCAGTAATTAACACCAGATCATGAATCACACACCCCTAGATGCTAACAGCCAATAAAAGTGGAACACTCAAAGTCAAGTCAAGAGTATCTGGTGTGAACAACCACAGTATTAATAACAATGGGACAGCACAGCCGTACAGCATTACTTTGACCAACCTCCTCACTTATGGTGCCAACATGATACAAAAAGTAACATCACATCTGCAACACTGAACGAAATAATAACTGAGAACAACAATCATCCACAATAAACATGCATAA
The DNA here is from genome assembly GCF_043380555.1 of Nothobranchius furzeri. NCBI lineage: Eukaryota > Metazoa > Chordata > Actinopteri > Cyprinodontiformes > Nothobranchiidae > Nothobranchius > Nothobranchius furzeri. The sequence continues at coordinate 55,768,913 of NC_091747.1, forward strand.
ACACCCCAAAATAGAGCAAAATAACTGAAAATATGACTACCCACAATGCACCACGCCCACCAGTTGTTTATTGTTCCTGAAATCCAACACAATTGCTAGTTTGTGGTTGTTTTTCTTGTAAATCCACAAATATTTAAAATAATATAAAAGTCTGTTCATCAGACACACTTTAGGGTTGACGTAAAGATGAATGGAATAATATAGAAACATAACATAATAAATCGATCTTTCTTTGGTTAATATTACTCATTAAAATTAAGTTATGTTTACTTAAAAAAAGAAATAGTTCAGATTAATTAAAACGTTTGAGTTCTATGTACTTAAAACAAGAAAAATGTTGAACAAGCTCAACACATTTGAGTTCTAAAAACAGTTTTTTAAATTATGAGTTTTATCTACTCAATATATTTGATCATTTAGAACTTTAGGGTTTACAGTGAATAAAAATGCCCCAACGTTTGATTCACTCCTCCTGTTGAAATGTATAAACACAGAAGGGTGCTGCTGGCCGAGCGGATAAATCTATAAATCAGATTTGGTGTTTCCTGTCTGGGTGTCTGCTTTTTAAGCACGCCGGTTTGTGTGCCATTTACAAAGTCAGCAACTCTGCTCGCCACGGTCACAGATTAAACTGATCTGTGATCAACCACGCTTTAATCCCCTGCACGCTGGCCAACATACATTACTGTATTTCATCTCTGTACAACGTAGAGAGATGCCAGGAGACGGGATGATCGTTTGTTAATCAACAACGTTAAAACAAACTCCTAAATAAGTCTGCTAGCACTTCTTAAAGCTCTCTGATGTTTGATAAACATTCAATGTTTAACTCTTCATTGAGAGAATTAGGAAAATTCCAGATTAATCAACTGAGCTGCGGATGGATTGACCCGTGAGTTCACTGTTCACATCATTAATTTGGTTTTCAATGAAGATTCATATTAATAAACTCACCTTGCAAATATTAATGAGGCATCTTTCCTGTTTGCTTAAGGTCAGAATTAACAAGATTTATTCCTGAAGAGTGAATCAATGGCTTGCTCTGACAAAATAATTATAGTATTCCAGTTCAATTAATCCAGATTGTTAGATTTTCTATTCTAAAACACGAGATGATCAAAAATGTAATGATTTTTTTGTGATGAAGCATCTATTCTAGTCGATAGCTCCAGTTATTCCAGCTGTTATTTCTTAGCTGGTGAGTTGATTTCATCAGCAGTTCTGTTGTCCTGTCTACCGCCGGCAACAAAGCACACCAGAGGCTACCTGTGACTGTGCAAGACTAGTTCAAGGGAGAAAACAGGTTTCGCATTGAAACGAGACAGCTGAGGTGATTCGGGCATCTGATTAGGATGCCAACTGCTTGTCTCCCTTTTGAAATTTATTTTGGCTTGTGCTGCTGGGAGGACACCCTGGGGCCGACCTAGAACTCACCGGAGGGGTTATATATCCTCTCTGGTATGGGAACACATAGGATCTCCCTGTAGGAGCTGGAGAAAATCTCTGCGGTAATGAATGCCTGGGTTTGTATTTAAGTATGCTGGCCTGGTACTCCTGCCCATAGATAAGTGAAAAAATGTGTACTGGATAGTAAAAGGTGGAAAAACAGAACTTTAATCACCACTTAGAAAGTATTTATTATTATTATTACTATTATTCTCATTTCTTTATTGAACATGTAAATCAATAGACACATTAAAGTATTCAAAAATTATTCAAAAAGAAACCCATACATATATATATATATATATATATATATATATATATATATATATATATATATATATATATATATATACATATGTATATATAAATATATACATACATATATATATACATATATATATATACATACATACATACATACATACATATATATATATATATATATATATATATATATATATATATACATACATATATATATATATATATATATATACATATATATATATATATATATATATATATATATATATATATATATATATATATATATATATATATATATATATATATATATATATATATACACATATATGTAGAACATGTTCAACAGGAAGGGAAAGAAGCTCTGGTAGCTTATTTCATCTCCCCCAAATAAAATTTCAAGAAAGATAAAACAAACAAAAAAATATATTTTCCCTACACTGAGTGTCAGCCATTTTCTTATAACATGTTTTATCCTCAATCACACAAACAAAATTTACATTTTTTTATGTTTCACCCCCACCCCCAATATTAACAGCTCCCAGTTCACCAACAATAGTCAATTACAATCAAATCAAATGAAACACCCTTACAACTTTTCCTCCTCCTCCATGTAATTAATTAGTATAATTTTTTTATACTTCTCTTTAAACTTATGCAGTGAGGAACTTTGCTTTAGATCCCCACTTAGCTCATTCCAAACTTTTACACCCGTAACAGAAATAGAAAATGACTTTGTTGTTCTAAATTATGTATGCCTAAAGTTAAGTTTGTATCTGAAATTATGTGCGTTATCTGGTTTTATAAATAGCATTAATAGTTTGTTTGGTAATAATTTCCTATGCACTTTAATCATGAATGTCGCTGTATATATATATAGTTGAAGCAAATCTTTAAATTTTAGTATTTTTGAATATATAAATAACGGATTAGTGTGTTCTCTAAATCTAACATTGTGAACGCCTCTCAGGGCTCTTTTCTGTATGATTATTGGACTTGAGGAAGTATGCACACACTATCAGCTCACAATGATGCAGCCTACTGATTCACTTGGTTTAATTTTGTTATCTATTCATTTTTTTCCCAAAAATACTTTATTAAAATGTCTGACATCTCCACTTACATTTTTACTTTCATAATTGTGAGCACCACATGTATAACCACCAGAATAAACACCACCAGAATAAAAGCTGCACACATAAACCTCCAGAAGACTGTGTGAAAGGAGGTAGTCACCCTTGTGAGTCTAATTTCAGCTCTGAGTAACAGGGCCTTGGACCAGAACTAATGGACCAGGCTCGCTTGTACCCTCAATTCTCTCCGCTCCATCATGACTGCACAGAAATGATCTCAGATTGCACAAAAATCAGCTTCTACACAAAGGTTAGCACAGAAACACAAACCTGGAGCAGGCTTCAAATATTCCACAAATGTATTTTATCTTATATAAAATGGTAGACTGAGACAGCAGGGTCAACGGAAATCTCTAACATGTTTGTTCCCCTGTCTGTTGCTAGCTGAGCACTGAATTTAGCTGCTTTGCAAACCCGGTCACCGACTTTCTGGACAAAGCGTCGCCAGAACAGCACTGCTGGGGTGAAGTCTTGCTCTCTTGCTGCAGGCGCACCAGCCTGCTCTGCTACGTTTAGTCAGTGCACGGCAGCGGCAGCACCCTGAGTAAGCTGTTTGGACGTGCTCAGATGACTGCTCGGTGAGAGGAAAGTACAGCATAGTTGATTCTAACTTTCTACTCTACTGATTACACTGAAACACATAAACTAGGAGTGCACACACAACTTCCTTCTATTTCTCTTCCCTCACAGGAACACGTTCCGTTTCCCACCTGCCCCAGCTGGCTGCATTCCCATTCTGTGCCGGAGCTTTTCCTTTGAGTCTGCAGAAAAAAAAGGGAGGTTTCCTCATTGGAAGTAGCCCCAAGATTAATTCACTTAATCTAGGCCTGTAAACGGGGTATTCGGGCGGCTTAAAAACAAATTGAATGCAAAGGCTGAGAGTAATAACAACATTTGTCTTAGCTGGAGCAGAATGCCCTTTTTCCACATGAGCTGCTGGCTGCATATTTGACTTAGGCCAAGTCCGAAGCAGATGCACACATGAAACCCTCTCGCCAACACGTTCTGACCGTTTTACTAACTGTGCACTCTGTATGACATGAGGGAACAAAAGAAGACTCGAGGAAAACAGAAATCAGATGCTGTCTGCTGTGCAGTATGCACTCCTGCAAGCACTAGTCCAGCAGCTGAACAGATGTTGTGCTGTGGATTTTTCAAAAGTAATCCCTAGATTCATTACCCATCAGGCGCGTGTCCATCAGAGTCAATGATGCTGCATAGAGATTAAACTAAATGGAAGAGATGACTTTGAGTCTCAGCTGATGGCACACTCAATGCAAATTATTGTTGAAGACCAAAGTTGAATTTGATGCGTAAATGATGCGTAATGTTATGGACGGGTTTCACCCACGAGCTCGCGTCCCACCGGGAGTGTTTTAGACATGAAGCAACAGCGAAGGCATTCAACGCAGCTGATCCTGCAAAATCACAGAATCATGCGAGAATTGCAACGCCGTGCGTGGTTTCGGTAGTTCCCGCAATGACAAGCTGCATCCATCCAAATAGGTCTGTGGATTCTGTTCTTTTTGTCTTGGCTCTGGATGTTTCACAAGATATCATGTGTTGTTTTTAATTATAGTTAAGCAACCGGAAATCTGCATGTGACATTTATTTAGAAAGTTTGTGATGTTTTACACTACTGTTGTGTTTGACTTCCTGTCTGGCCTGATCTGAACTGCTGAGCGTTTTGGAATCATAGAGTTGAACAAATTCACTCAAAGCATGTGCAATGTGTCCCCACGCTTCTGGGAGGCATCCAAAATGTAACGCACCTACTAACTATAACAGCAAATAATTGCTGTGTACTGTATCTCATGGGTGTTACGCGGCGCTTGCGCTGCCAGTAGAAAAGCCCGGCAAGACGGACAAACAACTTATGAGAAGGTAGAATCAGTAATCCAGAGTTTTTCCCTTTCAGGATTTATGTATGAATATTTAGATACCTGTAGAAAATTAGCCTGTAATGAGTTACTTTGGAATGTGCTACTACTAGTTCAGCTGTTGAATTAGTTATAGATTCACTCAGTTAAAGAATATAATGTATGTCTTACTAAACAGAATATCTACTAAGAAACCACAATGAAGCCATGGAAACAGTACTTGGTATGTATGTGTTTTGTGTGTGTGTAGACACGTGGGTGTGTGCGTGTGTCTGCTCTGTCTTCTCGATCCCCAGTGAGTCGTGGTGGATGGCTGCTTATACTGAGCCAGGATCCTCTGGAGGTTTTTTCCTGTTAAAAGGGAGTTTTCCTCTCCACTGTCGCTACGTGCTTGCTGAGGACCGCTGTAAAGACTGACACTAGTCAGTGACTCGATGCAATTTGCTGGGTTCCTTAGGTAGGAAACTTTTTACTGACTGGCTTAATGAACTGACCTGGTTTATTATTAGTTTATGACTTGATTTTTTTTAGGGCAATCAGCAAACAGAAATATTTGCTCTCACTTTCACAGTCTAAAACTAAATTAGCCCCAAGGTCAAAACAATAATTAGAGGAATTATGATTTTCACATGGTGAGAGGTAATTGGCAGGATGACCTTGGCTGGAGAAAAGTGAGTTTGTGTTTGAAGTAAACACTGAGCATCAAACCAGAGGATCTTCAAATAAACCCAATCAGTTTGTAAAGAGCAATCAGCTCTCTTAACAACATGGCTGTTTTCGCCCAGCTGATTCTGCAATGTGACTTTGTGAATTCACTGATTCAGCTCTGTGTGGTTTGTGTGAATTCTGGGAGCTCTGGGATTAGCAGCAGCTTAATAAAGGCATCTAAGTTTTATTTTTTCAATGAATTTAAAATAAATGCATTCAGATTGCGACAAGAGTTGATTTTACTGCAACAAGGTGAGCTGAAGCAGCAGATCTGGGAGGGAAACCCAGACATACCTCTCCCTGAAGGCACTCCCCAGCCTCCCCTTTGAGAGTCTCATTCTCAGACCAGAGAAAATAAATAATCCCTTTAGTGAGTTCTGGGTCTGCGCTGGGATCTCCTCCCACTGGGACGTGCTTGGAAAACCTTTCCAGGAAGGTGATCAGGAGGAATTCTGATCCTATTTTCTAACCACCTTATGTAGCATTTGATGAGGAGGAGCAGCGACTTCACTTTCAGCTCTTCAGAGTAGATGCTAATTGAGCCCAGCTACCCCTAATAAAAAAACTTATTTCTGCCTCTGCTATCCAGGATCTTATTTATTTAGTCATGATCAGATGTTTTTGCAATTGGAAAAAAAAAATTAAAAGTCATCTCAGCTCTTTCACAGACTGGCATTAAACTGTTCCTCAGGATAAAGATATCAAGATCCTTAAAGAGCCGGTTCACCGTTTTTCACTTGTGAGTTTTTTTCTCCCTTGTCCTGTCCGGCTGTAAAGCAATCAGAACTCATGTCCAAGTTCTGAAAACAAGCCTTGCAGGTTTACTCGCAGCTATACTGCCTCAGCTGATAACTTTATTGGAAATATATATTTTTTAAAGCTCAACAGACATGAATACAAAAATTATTTACTTGTTATTTTTTAAACATGATTGTCACTCTGAGTTTCCCATACAGGCTAAACAAGAAAATTATTTTCTAGCCCTATTTCCTGCATTGGCTCAGGTCAGAAAAAGCTTCACAGATCTACGCCACACTGTATATTAGCATTAGCATTAGCTCACCCATCTTGGCTAATGACAGGGAAGGCTGTTGTTGATTTAGTGTCCAGGAGAGAGCAGAGCACGTCTTGGCTAGTAGAAGCTAACATTAGCATTAGCAACTCCACAACATGGCAGAATTCCTTCAGGCTTGTGTTATTTGTAGAGATTAACATAAAGGTAAAGAGCAAACGGAGGCAGTGGAAGAGTTGTGTGGCTGTTAGCCAATCAGAAGTGAAGACTTCAAATCCTGCCGTTTTCTGCACGCCGCTCCTTCTACTTCATTAAACAGGAGCGCCAGAGTTTTTTTTCCAAAGAGAGCGAATCACAAAGCAGTACTTTTTACTATAGAAACCACTGCAGATTTTTACTAGGAGCGTTACATTTCTCCTCTTGACACAAAGATTCCCAACCAAGAGGAAGCATTGCATACTAAAACCAAAATGAAAACTGATGCTTTTTTAGAGCATGTTTTAGAACTGAAACATGTGTGTAGATTCTGGTTCCAAAGGATGAAAAGTCACATTCCAATTAAAACTGCTTTTTACTGATTGAAAAGTTTATTTAAAAGACTTTGAGTGAATTTCCAAATTCAAATCTGTTGCAAAAGTTCAACTCCTGAAAGTTGGAGCCACCTCTTTACATAAAGCCCAGCTCCAGGTTTTGGAGCTGAATACTGTTTATTTCCTGATTTGTGTGTTTTAACTTTTGTCAGTAGATCTATTTACCCCAAAAAGATTCACTTTGGCAGACAAAAGCTTAATGCCACAACTACACCTTGGTGAAGCTACAGATTATAATAACTATAATATGACAGGTTGTCAGAGTAAATACTCGCTGGTTTTCTTGACAAACTTCATCCTTTTCACTTCTGATTTCCACCACCAACACCCTCTTCTCTTCCAGCTCCCTCTCGAGCCCAGAGACACTCGTCCGTTGAGGTGAACAGGTTCTTCTGAGTTCTAATGAAAACACATTCCACCAGAATGACTTCCTTGCCTCTGCCATTTGCAGACACACACACACACACACACACACACACACACACACACACACACACACACACACACACGAATGTGCCTGTAGTTTCAGATGGTGAATTATGGAGTTAACACACTAACCTCCCTACTACCATAATTTATATTTCAACTAACGAATCTCGAGCCAGCAACTGTCAAAGCTGTGGAAAAGACCTGTGCTTGCAGACGTGACACTGAGTAGGGCAACATGAGAGGGAAAAAGAGAAAGGTGTGTGTGTGTGTGTGTGTGTGTGTGTGTGTGTGTGTGTGTGTGTGTGTGTGTGTGTAGGAGAGTTTAGTGTTTTGCTACTGACATTGTTAAGGGAATTATGTTGTATGACTTGTCAGTGTACATTTGCATCAATGTGGCCTGTCTCCCAGGGAGAAACATTGATAGTCCCGCTGCAGGGTCCACTTCCAGGAAGGAATTTCACTTTCTTTGAGGAAAATAACTCCAAGTGTGAAGCTGAAATGAAGTGTTTTGGTAATTTTCAGGACTACCTGCTTTCTGTTATTGTGAAATCGATCGTTTGTAAAATAGAGAAAAATAAAAGAAAAATACAGGTTGAGGGTCTAAAACATTATTATTAAAGCAAATAGCTTCAGTCTGTTGTACCTGTTGTTCAGTCTGTTGTTCAGTCTGTCTGTTTCTTTGTGGAAAAAAGCTCAGGCGCTCCTCTTTCAGGAAGTAGAAGTTAGCTAGATGAGAGCAGGGTAGAAAATAGCCTAATAAGTATTATTCATGATATTTGAACATCTCACCTCTCATTGACTAACAGCAACACGACTCTTCCACTGCCTCTGTTCTTTCTGCAACGTTGAAGTTCTATTTCCACAAATAACACGCCTGAAGGAGTTCAGACATTATGTAGAGTCACTAATGCTAACGACAAGCTTCTACTAGCCAAGATGTGCTCTGCTCTCTCCTGGGTGCTAAATCAGCAACAGGCTTTCTCCGTCGTGAGCCAAAATTGGTGAGCCCATGAATGCTAATTTACAGTGTGATGTAGAACTGTGCAGCTTTTACTGACTTCAGTGTTTCCCTGTTTATTTTCTTTGGTGGCTAATGGAGTAAGACTGTTTTCAGCTTCAGCCTGCATGCAAAACTCAGCGTGTCTGATCTTATTTCAAACATAACAGGTACAAAACTTTCAGTGAACCTCACCTTTCAAAAATATCTTGAGCTTTGACATAATGGAAGTCAATGGGACTGTGTGTGTGTGTGTGTGTGTGTGTGTGTGTGTGTGTGTGTGTGTGTGTGTGTGTGTGTGTGTGTGTGTGTGTGTGTGTGTGTGTGTGTGTGTGTGTGTACTTTGCTGGTGATTTGACATTTCCAAGAATTTATTTTAAGTTTTATCAGCTTGAATTAAAAATCCTATATTTTTTTACCATATAGGATTTTTTTACCATACAGGAACAAAATTAAACTCTTTTGTAATTTTGACAGTTTGACAACTTCATCCAGAAGTTTAGTCTTTCTCAAAGTATGTCTTCCACTGAAAATTACACTTGGAGTCATTAATCACATGTATTTAACTAAACGTGTTACCACAATAAAACACTTATTATTTGAAAACAGACACGTTAAATCAAAGACGTCACGTTGTCGCTCTGAACAAAGGTGGACCCTTTTACTGAGGAGTCGTATTATTTCTCGTTTCTAAGGACGATGTATAATAGCCGTCTGATACTCCAAGCAGAAACTCCATCAATTTGATTCAAAACACAACCAGGCAGGCTAAAAAGGACCGGGCCATCAGAAGATCAATACATACTTTTTCCTCCAGAGATCAAGACGTAAGTAGGCAGAGAAACAAAAAAAAAGGACTCCTTAAAAGTGTTGTCTGAAGATGCCTGTCAAGTACAGAGGTCTCAGATGAGAGAGTGTTCCAAGCAGGGAAATAAGAGCACATTCTCCAGGAGGGAGTGATTTGAATCCACTCTACTCCATTTCCCCAGGATGAGTAAACGCTACGTAAAGTAACAGACACTGGGAGTGTTTCACAGGTGTTGGAATATTTTTTTTACTAGTTAAACAACTGGAAATCTGCTCATGACATTTACTTTGAAAGTTTTATACAGTGTTTGATTTCCTGTCTGGCCTGATCTTAAAAGGTATAGCAAAAAATATTTTTCTTCCAGGTGGATCGTCTGAACCGCTTAACTATCAATCATTCTGGTGAATCATTCGTGCAAGGCCGTTTTCGTGCATTGCTGGGTAGTTTTCACTTCCTGCGAGTGCACAAAGCAAAGAATGGGCTCCTAACAGACGGTTTTCTGCTGGACAGGTGAGCTAAAGTTCAGCGTACTATTTGGAGAAATTAATTTCAGATTACTGCTAGAAGAAGTTGGCCGCAAGGCCGGCAGCTACTTGTAACGAGGATAACTGGGTGTTCTTTCTCATGTGCATTTTTTTGAACAGAGGGTGGTTGTTTCCTGAAATTCAGAAACATCCTCCGCTTTACCTTTAAAGGGACACTCGGCAGTTTTGCTTGCTTTTAGCGTTCATTAAGTAGAACCAAAAAGGAAGCTTATCTCCTTGCTGTGCGGTCGTGTTTTTAACACCTTTAGCAGCTGAACTATCTTCCAGTCTTCATTAGTGTCTACAGGAGCGGTTCATCACTAAATCAAACAAATCAGCTGTGTTTCTGATCTAAAAGATGCAGGAAACATGCTGGAAGCAGACTGCGTTGCAAAGCATGTCACCTCCTTTTTTTTTCTAAGTGCAACAGACCGGACCGGCACTCTGAAGTTGCAAATGTGGTATTCTGACCACGGAGGGTCATTTTAACACATACTGGCTCAAGAAAATCATTTTTAAAAATGAAAAATTTGCAAAGTGACATGTTCTGGAAGTGTAGCACATGACAAATAAACTTGAAATGTTAATTTAGGGGATTGACTCCAAGACGCGATGCTTTGCAGCTGGCGGAAATGCATCCACAACAACAGTGGCTGCATTACAGACATTATGTGATGCTTACATATCCAGTGGAAAGGCCCAGTAACCAGCTGCTTAACTTGTAGAAAAACACGTCATTACCTGTGTAACTTCATAGGCCAAGGTAAACTGAAGACAAAATCAACCATAGACCCGTCTAGATATAGGCTGTCGTTTTTCTCTTTGCTTGTTATCGCGTGAACTGCCGAAATCATGCGTGGTCTTGCTCTTCTCTGTTTCATGACTGCCCAGGACCAGTTTAATGGAGTGCTTTCACTGCTGTTTTGCATCTGAAATGCACCTGTTGGGAAGGGAGCTTGCAGGTAAAACGCTTCTATCACGTTGTGCGCTGCTCATGCATCTGGTGGACAGGCCTGGCAAGGCCCAGCAGTGTGAGGATTACAAAGGAAAACAGAAATAATGTTGCAGCTGTGAAAAACTGTGGTAAAAATCATTCCACCAGTACACAGATTACTGCAGTCAGACTGAAGTGAACTTCTCTCCATAGATCTAGGAAATCTGGGATCATCGAACATTTGAGTCATGCCTAGGATGGGCTGTTCTGTCTCAGTAGGAAGGCCTGCAGTATTAAAGGCATAAAATATGTATGAGATGATTACAGACAAGATATCTGATCATTTCATGGCATGGAAAGAGAATACCATTTGGGTGTGTTGGTTTGGGTGCAGTCCATGTCAGCTGATGAATAAAATGTACACAGTTGTTGTTTTGAAAGTTTCTGTGAACAGGCATCACATTAAACACCTACTAGCACCATTTTCCCCCACCCAAAAAAGAAAGAAAGAAAGAAAGAAAGAAAGAAAGAAAGAAAGAAAGAAAGAAAGAAAGAAAGAAAGAAAGAAAGAGATTGTGCATGTTTGCAATCAGGAGCAAGGAGAGTCAGGGATGGACTGTGGGATGAGAGACTGAGCAGAGAAGAAATTATGAATAGAAAAGAAAAGGAAAGATGGAAATGAACAGGAAACACACAGGGATAAAAACAAGCAGGGGGTGAGGAGTGTGAGGAGTGTGTGTGTGTGTGTGTGTGTGTGTGTGTGTGTGTGTGTGTGTGTGTGTGTGTGTGTGTGCGTGTGTGTGTGTGTGTGTGTGTGTGTGACATAAATGAATCACTGAGGTGGTTAAGGTTAGCAAAATGATGCCAAGTGCAGGTTTTTTATGCTGAAATGAAAGGATGAGGAAAAACAGATCCAAAAATCAAAAGCTAGGTAAAAACTGCCCGCCCCCCATTGGAAATAAAGTGTGAAGGGGCAACAGATGTTTGTAAAGCAGGAAGAGCCGTTTGGATAGGTAAGGAGGAGAAATACGGCAGTGCAATTAAAAGCTTGTTCTGTAGCTCTGATTCACTTCTCTAGATCAGCCTTTCTCAAATGGGGGTACGCGTACCCCTGGGGGTACGTAAAGAAACTCCAGGGGGTACATCAGAGAAGCAGACTGTGTCTAAAAAAGAGCTTGATCACAGCAGTTGCCTCCCTGCCACCAAGGATGAAAAAGATCCTCAGTGAAGCACAAGCCCAAGTGTCTCACTAAAAGGTCTGTAAAAACACTCCGATCAGTGCAGTAATGTTAAGATTTCAGTCTTCTTTTTGATTTTTAAAAATATATTTTGAGATTTACATTTGTTTTCAGCAATTGTTATTTAAAATTATGTTGATGATTTCTTTTAGAGAACAGATATACTATGATCCCAAAAGAGAACACTTTATGTTGATATGCTTTTTATGAGCACAAATCTTTAATTATAATTAGCTTAATAATTTCTTTTCTGTATTTGATATATATATATTTTTAAATATTTCTAGTTATATATATATTTTTTCCAAATAGTTCAAGAGATACTACAAAAAATGTGCAGTGTTTTGCACATTTATGGATTTTTCAATGGGTAATCTTATGGTTTTAAATAGTTTTATGGTGACTGTTTTCAATTAATTAATTAGAATCACATTTTAGTGATGAAAAATATTTCCAATACATTTAGTTATTGAATATTAACATTTAAAATATTCAAAATAGTTTTTTTCCCAAATGGTTGAATTTTGTACTTGTTTATCAGTTTCAAAGTTTAATAAATCAGTCACTGAAGGCACCTATTTAAGGTCTTGTTTTATACAACCAAAAATGTTTTTGCGCTGATTAGAGGTACTTGGCTGAAAAAAATATTTCACGGGGGTACATCAGTGAAAAAAGGTTGAGTACCACTGCTCTAGATAACCATTGAGACTTACACACATACCCAACATGCACACACACACACATGCTAACACACATGCACACACAGCCAAACTTAGCAACACACCGAGGCACTAATCTGAGCCAAACCAGTCTGCTTCCTCCTGCTGTAATCCTATCATTATCACCCCCCTAATGAGAGGCCTTTCAGCAACACGCACGCATGCACCAGACCAGACACATGATCTGTAACAGGTTTACCTGTTAATGTGTTGGATTTTTACTCATTTACAAACTTGATTTGCATCTTCTTCAAAGGGCAGTGCTGTTATGATGACAGTGATTTTTCTTCCGGCTCTTAGAGAGTACAGACGCTTTTTTCTCCTCTCCCTCCCTATCTTATCCCCAAGGCTCTTTGTCTGTCTTTGGGTGCACGGCGCTTTCTGCATTTTTTCTGAAAACTGGAAATAATTAAAAATGGATCTGGTCAGTTGGTCTCAACGCGACTGACAAAAAATTTACTACGATGAAAATAGGAGAAGGGGCTCCCGGATGCCCCTCTGGGACAGAGCCAGCTGGGCATATCATGGACTCCTGGAAAAAGTGGAACCTGATATGCCTTTCTCAACTGCCTGTAGAGGATTCTGAAGATGTTTGGATATTCGTGGTTTTGGTGTCGGGATTCCTGCTGTTTGGCATGAGCGGAAAATTAACGAGCTTTCGAGGAATATTGGCTCAATCCTGGAGCTCAGGGATGGGATGCATCGTTTTGTGAACGCACAAACTCATATAATTGTCGAGATGAGTCGTAAGCTTGGAACTTTGGCTGAGATTCAGGTTCTGGCACAAAAGGTGGATACATCAAGGAGCGAGTTGACGGCTCAGCACGGATTGGGATAGATTAATTACGCCATTATTGGATCTAGAGGGGTTGAAGACCAACAGAACACTAAGGCAGAGAGGAAATTATCTCTGTCTGTCCCCAAAACAATTTTTATCTGAATCTGGTGCCCTTGGAGCCTGTGAGGCTGAAATGAAAACTCCCCCCTCAGAAGAAATGTCGAACGCTGCCGTCGCTATGGAAACTCTTTCTCCCTACCCCAGCCTGGGCGGGACTGCGACCGGTGAAGGCCGTGGAACCATATCTAGGAGTCAATGTGCTCTCTAACCCATTATCTCTCTCCCCTGTCCAAACGAAGGTGATGAGCGCTGCCCCCATGTGGCTGCACGCACTGATGTGAGGAGAGTCCCAACCCTACCTCCCCACCTAGTGGACACTTATGTTGTGTAATGTCTGAATTCTGTGTGCATATTTGTCTGAGGCGTTTTGTTGCATAGCAAAGCTGCCCTCTCTGTGGAGGGTAACTCTTAAGTGCCTTTTTTTCCCCTCCCCCTGACTTTATCCTCATATAAACCCTCTTGATCTATTACTGTAGCGTGACTCGGGTTGCGAATGAACACAGTCACCAATTCTTGTCATGTGTGTATGTACCGTATGTCTGATCTCAGAATTGTGTGCACTGAAACTCTAATTTCCCTCTGGGATTAATAAAGTATTTTTGAGTTTGAATTGAATTGATTGATTTGTCAGCAGTAAGAAACACATCTACTAAACAAAACGCTGATAAGGATTTGAAGAGGATTACTATTTGATGAAAGGAAGCAAGTCAATTTAGCAGGTAAAGAAATGTTTTACAGATAATTTTGTATATAAGATCGAATGTTTTAATCCAGGAACCCGAGACCCTAACTCATGGTCCTGAAGGTGAACCCAGACTGATGTTTATGTCAAATGGCCTGGCAGGCTTAATGAGATGAGGACAGGCTAATCTCATTCCAAATTACACAAGGGGCGCTCCATTTACTCATTCGCAGTGTCACTGACACACTGACTCGGAGGCACATCCTTTACTTTTCACACACCAGGGCAGGATTGACTTAGAGTCTACACCAGCTGGGAGGTGCAACGGATCCGTTTTTAAACCCGGTTCTGAGACGCTTCACTGCAAATCTGAGCAAGGATGTTCAGAGCTAACTAATCTCAAGAAAATAATGATTTTAATATGTTTGTGTAGCTTCTCAATCTGACAAGACAAAGAACTTTTTAAGGCAAAGGTATCCTAGAAAGGGTTTCGAGATGTTCTGAGCATCTACAGTACAGGCCAACAGTTTGGACACACCTTCTCATTCAGCATGTTTTCTTTATTTTCATGACCATGACCATTTACAAAGGCGCCAACAAGTCCTAAACACCTCTGGGTACTCCTCAAGACCGCTAGACAACCATTCCAGGTGACTACCTCTTGAAGCTCATCAAGAGAATGCCAAGAGTGTGTAAAGCAGTAATCAGAGCAAAGGGTGGCTATTTTGAAGAATATAGAATATAAAACATGTATTCAGTTACTTCACTTTATTTATTTATTTATTTATTTATTTATTTTGGTTAAGTAAAAAACTCTACAAGTGTTCATTCATAGTTTTGATGCCTTCGTGAGAATCTACCAATGTAAATGGTCATGAAATAAAGAAAACACATTGATTGAGAAGGTGTGTGCAAATTGTATTGTACTGTGTATGGCATAAAAAACTTTGTTGGCCCACATGTTATGGATCTGTCTGGTGTTCATATCGTCTGGATGTTCCCTGTACATCCTGAAATGTGAGTGGTGCTCTAACATCCTTCTTTGTTGTTTCTTCTTGTACAACAAAAGCGTTGGCAGTAACTTAGGCTAGTTTTAGTGGTAGCTCGAGCTAGTGTTAGCAGAAGCTCACGCTAGAATTAGTAGTAGCTCAGGCAAATGTTAGCTGTAGCTCAAGTTAGTGTTACCAGTAGCTCAGGTTAATGTTAGCTGTAGCTCAGTGTTAGCAGTAGCTCATGCTAGAATTAGTAGTAGCTCAGGATAATGTTAGCTGTAGCTCAGGTTAGTGTTAGCAGTAGCTCGGGCTAATGTTAGCTGTAGCTCAGGTTAGCATTAGCAGTAGCTCAGGCTAATGTTAGCCGTGGCACAGGTTAATGTTAGCTGTAGCGCAGGTAAGTGTTAGCATTAGCTCAGGCTAATGTTAGCTCTAGTACAGGTTAAAGTTAACTGTAGCTCAGGTTAGTGTTAGCAGTAGCTCAGGTTAGTGTTAGCAGTAGCTCAGGTTAAAGTTAGCTGTAGCTCAGGTTAGTATTAGCAGTAGCGCAGGTTAGTGTTAGCAGTAGCTCAGGTTAGTGTTAGCATTAGCGCAGGCTAATGTTAGCTGTAGCTCAGGTTAGTGTTAGCAGCAGCTCTGGTTAGTGTTAGCAGTAGCTCAGGTTAGTGTTAGCAGTAGCTCAGGTTAGTATTAGCTGTAGCTCTGGTTAGTGTTAGCTGTAACTCTGGTTAGTGTTAGCAGTAGTTCAGGTTAGTGTTAGCAGTAGCTCAGGCTAATGTTAGCTGTAGCTCTGGTTAGTGTTGGCTGTAGCTCTGGTTAGTGTTAGCAGTAGCTCAGGCTAATGTTAGCTGTAGCTCAGGTTACTGTTAGCAGTAGCTCTGGTTAGTGTTAGCATTAGCTCAGGTTAGTGTTAGCAGTAGCTCAGGTTAGCGTTAGCAGTAGCTCAGGTTAGTGTTAGCAGTAGTTCAGGTTAGTGTTAGCAGTAGCTCAGGCTAATGTTAGCTGTAGCTCAGGTTAGTGTTGGCTGTAGCTCTGGTTAGTGTTAGCAGTAGCTCAGGCTAATGTTAGCTGTAGCTGAGGTCAGTGTTAAGACTAGAATGTTCTAGCTTTTAATCACATGTATGCATTTTTAACATGACTGCCTCACATATTGATGCGACACATTTGCAAGTAGCATTTTTTTTAGTGAAAAATGATTAAACATCACTTCAGTCACTTATTTATTTCCTCTAAAGACACCAGTACAAATATGTCTCCAGTATTTTATATTGTTAGACAGCCATATTTGTCACCTTTACAGCAAATGATCATTTGTAAAAAAAAATAAAAAATAAAAAATGCATCTGTGGAGTGATCAACAAAGCTAAATTTGTGAGTAGCCGCTCAAAAAAATGCACTGCCTCCTTTTATTTAGTGATATTTTCAGTTGCTTGGTGGATATGATTACAGTTTTCCATGGTAATGAGGAAAAAACCCTCACATTGATTCATTGTATGAATGTTATTTTTTGTACACTTTTTAATTTTTCATCTATGCTTGGTTTTGTTTGTTTTTTTGTTTGTGTTCATCTGCAGTGATGTGGGTGTTGTTTCCGGTCTGTCGTGGTGAAGAGAGGGCTTCGCCTTCTGGCTCAGCTCTCGATTTACTGGTCGGCCTACGTTCCTACCCTCACATATAATCACCAGCTTTGGTTAGTAACTGAAAGAACAAGATCACAGATACAAACAGCTGAAATGAGTTTTCTCCCCTGGGTGTCTGGGCTCTCCCTTAGAGATAGGGTGAGAAGCTCGGTCATCAGGGAGGGGCTCGGAGTAGATCTGCTGCTCCTTCACATAGAGACGAGCCAGTTGAGGTGACTCAGGCATCTGGCTAGGTTGTCTCCTGGACGCCTCACTGGTGAGGTTTTCAGGTTCTTCCAACCGGGAGGGGATCTAAAGGAAGACCCAGGACATGCTGGAGGGACTATGTCTCTTAGCTGAACGTCTAACGATTCCTCCGGTGGAGCTGACCCGAGGGGCTGGGGAGAGGGAAGACTGAGCCCCCCTGCTTAAACTACTACTCCCACGACCGACCCCGGATAAGTGACTGAAAACTGATGGACGGATTGATGGATGGATGTTTTTAACTGTTCAGCACTTTGGTCGACAGACTTGTGTAAAAACTGCTATAAATTTGGATTAGATAGGAGTTTTACACTATTGATTTGTCAGACCCTCAGTAGCATGTAGAAGATCCAATAGGCTCCTCCTTCTTATTGGTCACCCTTCTCCACTCCTCAACCAGGAGTCGCTGAAGGTCAAACAGCAGGGTGCTGCTGGTTCTTCTACTGCATAGACAGGTGCTAATCGGTTGCTAATCAGGTATCAGCATTACACCTGACTGTCAAACACCTGGCAGCACTCAAAGCTCAAAACAAGAGTGAACACCTACAGAGCTAGAGATTTTGGGGGTGCTATCCACATATTTATATGCAATACACATCTCTTTAAGTCATCCTTCATAGTAAATGGGACAAATTTAGCTTCATAACAATTTAAATCTGACATTTTCCTGCATGCAACACTCGGCATGCTCTACTGCAACTTCTAAAGCATAATTTAACCCCTCTTTTCTTTGGTGTGAGAAAAGTTCTGTGTGGCACTTTTGTCAGTGTGGTTCCTAACAAGAATGTCTTTTTCAACATGATCTCTTCACACCTTGTCGTTAAACCTTCGCCATCCCTGTTTATGCTCCAAACTGACAAGGCTTCTATGATCCAAAGCAACTCAAAGGGCAGTGAAAACCAGCGAGACTCTCTGATAACTTGCCGTACAATGACATTAAATGTTTGCACCCTACTTTTTTCTTTCCTCAAATCCTCCCATTGTACATCTTTTCAACCCAGGTATTTCAACTCTGTGACCCTCCTCTTTGAACAACTCAGCCCTTCTTCAGTTAAATTTGAAAGTCCGTGTCCCTCAGCTGTAAGTGTTGCAGAATAAATGAAAATGACCTGACTTAACAGACTTAGCATAAAGCTGACTAATGCTCTAGATTAAACTTTTGCACAAAAAAGTCCCCAATAATTAGCATAAAAGGAACTAATACATGCAATCACAAAGAAGAAAAGTTATTTTATTTTACTTTTCTCTTTTCTTTGACCTTTCATGGTGCTCCTAAGGACTCTGCATAGCCAGTAGGTCAACCAGCCCCTTGACTTTCTCAGTGGGAATATGTCTGTCCCAGTTAGATTGGAAATGTTTTCTCTTTTTCTCGTTTTTTAATCCATGCCCCAGACCACTGGGCAAAATGTCACTGTCTCTTCTCTGGTACGTTTCACTTAGAGTCACTGAGGCGTGCTGTTAGATACTCCATCACTCTCAGTCAGACACAATCCTTTAATTCCTTCACTTAAGTTACAAACTAAACATGATATCAATACATGATGCCATTTTATTTATTTATCACACATTTCCACAATAACTTAAGTAAAGTTGCTTTTCCACCTTTTATGGGCTGGCTTTTTCATTAATTTAAAGAGAATATGAAAACAAGGCAGTTGTAAACACTCTTTAAATTATTATTTTTTGGGGGTATTCTTGTTTTTGTCTCTAATCACAGAACCCCGCTCGCGGCGGCGTCTTCCCCTGTTGTCGCCTGTCAGATGGAATGATTAATGGCGCTCGACCCGAACACATCCATCCTGCACCAGGGAAGAACTACCGATCACGGGGGATCGGTCACACTGCACCCTTCAGCTACGTCTCTGTCAGCAGCACCACCGTACCGAGCGCGGATAATCCAAGTAAAGCAGAACCAGAGATCGATATTGTCACGAGGGACGTTATCAATACCTGTTATGATAAAGCAATTAGGCAGCAAAAGCAACAGCTGATTACACATAAAGAGGAAATAATCAGGACTTGTTTTTGATAGTTTCACGTCGTTTTTCTCTTTATCGTGCAGAGCTAAAACTTCCAGATCGTGACGTTCATCTAAATATTCCCAACTTGGAAAACTGTTCCAGAGAACTTGTTTCTCAGCAAAATTTGACTTTGTGCAAAAAACAAACAGATCTCTCTCTGATACGTGAATGAGTTCTCCAGCTCATCCACAAAAAACATCCAAAATACCCCCGGATCTCACGTTCTGGCGAGCCAACACGTGCAGATCTAACTCAGAGGCTTCCAGCCACCTCTCCTCTGTGCCACCTGGCACCAGAAACACGCCCGTGCCTGCGTGTCTCATCTTTTAAGGATGAATAGGAACAACTTACGGGATGTTGGCAGAGCTCCGCGCGTCCCGCTGACGTGGCAGAAAATCCAAAATACGATGGACAAAAACAACGTCGGTCTCTGTGCAGGACGGCGCATCTTTACGGCTGCTGCGTGTGTGTGTGTGCGTGTGAGTGTGTGTGAAGGGAGGGGGGGTGCAGGAGACCGAGGGAGAGGGACTACGGAGCTGGAGGAGGAGGGGGGCGAAAACGCCAGAGAAGATCCGTCAGCGTCGCTTTGCTGTTGAGGACTGACAGAGAGGAGCCTGGTGCAAGTACTCTCACTCTGCCGCTCCTCCTCTCCCCCCTATTTCGCTCTCTCTCTCTCTCTTTCTCGCTCTCTCTCTCTCTCTCTCGATGATGTAAGGATCACGTCGCCAAACAGGCTGGCCGATGCTTCAAAACGGAAATAAACCCCATCCCTTCTGCAGCTTCTTAATTGGCGACAACAGAACCCACGAACCAAGTTTGCAGTTGCCACTGGAGGATGCGTGCGCGTGCGTGTGCATGTGTGTCGGTGTATGTGGTTCCGGTAGTCTACGGAGTCATGACGGTGACGGTGCGCCTCTCCGAGCCGCTGAATTGATCTCCCTCTTGTCGTGCGCTCCGATGCGCTGTCCGTGGTGCTGAACTTATCCTGCTCCCTCTGCACGTCTCCTCGTTTCTCGCAGCCACACAGAGCCCCCCCCCCCCCCCCCCCCCCCCCACCCCCACCCCCACCCCCCAACCCCCCTTGTGGAGGTGGTGTTATACCTTATCTTGTCCCCCTCGCAGCAAAGTCTCCCAACAAAAAAAGTACACTAAAAATATGTTGAAATAATGTATTCAAAACTCTCCAGTACTTTAGTTTTGAGTTTGGAACCTGCTTCTTGAACTTGAACACGTTTTAAACGTTTTAAAGTGGATGGATCGAGAAAAGATTCAGAACTGAAAAATTGACTCATGAAAACTTAAAGGTAATCATAGTATGACGCCACAGTTTACCTGGGATCTTCCAGCCTCTTTCTCACTACTTTTGTTCCGTGAAAAAGTAGATTTGGTCTTAAAATCTTTTAACTTTTATGAAGATGGAAGTGTTGAGAATACATTTACCAGACAGTTTTGCTTTTGCTGTAGCAGCTTCTAAAATGTTCTTGTAATTATATCAGCACTGAAAACGCTCTCATCATCTCGGCTTTAACACCATGTGAGATGTTTATTTATTTATTTATTTATTTATTTATTATTTTAGCTCATTATTGTGTTATTTTTACCTATTTAATAAATGACTGTTTTAGGTGTTTTCTCATCCTGTTTCTTTCCTGATTTATGCTGTATGATTGTTGATTTTAGTTGTTTTAAGTTTTTAATCTTACCGTGTTGCTGCTTTTACCCATGATTAAGGCAGTTTCACGCGTTTTGTTCTCTGTTAAGTATTTTAAGTAGTGCAAATGCTGTCACACATACAGATGAAACTGCAACTGAATATAATATCTTGCAAAAGTTCAATTATTTCAGTAACTTACCGTAGACTGAAAGACCATCTAAAGGCTCAGGAACCCTCTGCAGATTTTCTGGATGCATTTGTCATGGTCTGCGTCTGCATCTCCCTCATGTGTCTCCTTGTGTGCTCCATCCCCCTCTAAGGATCCCCTTAGGTGTCTCTTTGTGTTCCTCATGTGTCCCCTGGTCTGCAGTCCTCCAGATATTCCCTCCCAGGTCCTGTGTTCCTTCAGTCTCCTCCAGTCACCCCTCTGCAGTTTTTTATAGGTTCAGCTTTTCATTTTATTAGTCTCTTCAGTGTGTTTTCCCACCGGTTTTTGTAGTTTTCCTGCCCCTTAGAATATTAGTTAATTTTGCTGGCTCTTCTTGTCTTTAGGTTTTTTACTCTTAGGTCATGTTAGTTTCCTCCCTGATTAGTTAATTGCTTTCACTTGGTTTCTCTCCCCACACACCTGCAGCCTATCTGCCTCCCATCATGCCCCAGTGTATATAACCCTGTCTGCATCTCTGTCTGTTGTTGGATCATTGTCTGTTGTCACCTTTGTCTCGCCCCCACCCCCACCCCTGCCCCCAACCCCAACGTGATTTGGATCTTCATTTTTGGATTCTAGGTTTTGAATTTTGGGACTCTGATTTTTGTGTTTTGGCTCCCTGCCTTTTTGGACTTATTAAATAAAAGGATTTTTACGTTATTGCTCCCTAAGCGTCATCTGGTTTTCTTCATCTTTGGGTCCTAACCTCCTCTTGGCCCGCCATTGTGACAGCATTAGCTGAAGTGTGAAACTTGGAGTCTAGAAGACTGAACCTTTTCACAAATACTCAAATTGTTTGAGATTTTGAATTTGGGGGTTTCATACCCTGTAAAACATATTCATCACAAATTTAACATATAAAAGCCTGAAATATCTGGATTTTCATTGAATGAGTATGTCTTGTATTAGTTTCAGTTTCACGTTTTAAGTAAAAAAAAACTGACATAAATAAACGTTTGCAAAATATTCTAGTTTTTCATATTCCTCCATAATGTTTAAGGTGCTTTATGAATAAAATTGATTGGATTGGATAAATTGTAATAATAAACTATAATTAAAAGCACAATAAAAGGTGTATTTATTGTAGACGATTAAAGGATGTTCTTTGAATTCCTGCTGCAGAAATAAACATGAAACTGAATTTAGTATTTAACAAAATGTCTAATTTTTGAATCCAATGTAATCGGTTCCAAAAATGTAAAAAAAAAACAACAATAATAAATAAATAAATAAAGCTAAACCAGCTTGTGTAGGAGCAAAATGTTTGAGCTCTTTTTTCCCCTAAACAGCCTACTTCTGGCATTTTCTTGCAAATATAATTAGTCGCCAACCCCCCACCCCCCACCCCCAACATTTGAATTTAATATTTAGCTTTTTATTGGCTGTAAAACACTAAAACACACCTTTGATCAGTTTAGTACAAACATCTTATCCATGGATGGAACACACAAAAACCCTCAGTACCAGTGCCGGAACTGGTTCTTAGCCAGGTGGTTGAGGAGGATCTCAGGAGCTTTCATTTTGTTTCACTACAAAGAAAATTGTGTGTTAATTATAGAAATATGGGAAAGAAGGCCTATTTGTTTTTACATGATTTCATTTTGGTCTTAAATTGTTGTAGTTTGTATGAATCGTCTTTATAATGATGATTCATACAAACTACAACATCTCAGATTCACTTGCATCATATTCTCATTTCTGCTCTAAAGTCTTTCTCTCTCTCTCCACCCATTCTCTCGCTTTATCTCATCACCTTTCAAACAATTAGAAAAGTTAAAACCTGAAATATTCTGATGAGAAAACATTTAGTTTGCCCTGTTTGAGGGGGATATTAAGAAAAAAAGGCATTAAGTGACAACTGAAAAAACCTCAATATGATATATTTGCCAGTGTCAAAATGCAAACGTAACCAAAGCAATTTAGCACTAATAATTCCACCAGATGAAAGAAAAATTGCTCATGCATCTATCTGGAACATTTGGTGCTGCTGGCAAAAAAAGTGCTTCAGCTCATCTGATGAGGCTCTGGGGGCACATCAATCAAAAGAATCTGGAAACCACCGCTGCACACAACTAATCTGTTCAGTTCCACCAAAGTAATCGTGGCTCGTTTGTGACGCTGCCATTTTTGCAACATGAGTAAAAGAAGAAAATTTAGTAGTAATCTTCAGATTGAGTCACTGATAGCCACATCTCATTGTCTGTTTTTTTTCTCTTTGCCCAGAACACAATGTGGGATCATTATCACTGCAAAGAAAAACGATGACAGCAAATAGAACATCGTGAAAAAATACTCTGCTGATTCATAGGTCAAAACTTTAGATTGTTCTTATTTCACAAAATAAAAACACATTAAATCAAATATATCTGTTGCAACATGCATTATTCTGTATTTTAGCTTCTAATAAATTAAACTAAAATGGTTAGCTGAGTTGTGACGTTTAAAAGACTTTAAAGATGAATCTGTTGCCCCAATAAAAACAGCTACAGCTGGATTTATGTTAGTAATAAAAGGGTTTAGCAATATGAACAGCAACTCTATTAACAATCGTCAAAAGGAGGCATTAGGCCATGACTTTTAGCACCTCAAGGCCAAATCTATCTTCACATTTCTGCACCAGTACCAGGAAATGGTCTGGCTGCACCTGTGATTTCTAGCATAAATGGAGAAACACACTTGCCTGTGTGTTATTGGTTAAGCCCATCTCAACCATCTTGAGCGACGACACGTTTAAAATCCATCCATCCATTCTCTAAATCGTTTCATCCCCACTAGGGCTGCGGGAGCTGGTTTCTATCTCCAGCGGTCAACAGATGGGGGGGGGGGGGGGGGGGGGGGGGCACCCTGGACAGGTGGCCAGTCCATCACAGGGACACATATAGACAGATCAAGTATAAAATGCTCAGAGAGGAATCTGTGTTAGCAGCAAGCAACAGAGTTTTGCAGTTTTATGTGCATTCCCTGAAGCTGTTTAGTTTGAGTCTTTGTCAAAATCTGCCAGTTTTATTTTATAGGTCGCAAAGGGAGATACAAAACATAAACATATAAATGCCTCAAGGGGAAGGGAGAAAAAATAAATTAAAAAAGAAGTTTTATGCAAAACGGTGAGTCATTCTAGTAGAAATTGTTCTTTTATAGATTGGATGAATCAAAGTAACACAGAGCAGTTTACTGCTCCTCCGTCCTACTGGTTAAAAGTGGAATTACAACAACCCTGCTGCAGCCTGCTGTAGCTAACACTAACGTGACCCAACTAATACTAAAATAAACTATGAAGTAAAAAGACCCACACTGTTGGACAAACTATTATTACTTACAAGTCCAGCAGCAACAAAGCTAGGTCAACATCAGTCTATGATTTTGTAGCCTCCTTTAGCTCCTTCAAACTAGCGCAGGCTGCACTGGTGTTCACTCCAGTTTTAGCTCTTTGTTTCTCCTCCAAAAGCATTATTCTCTTACATTTACTTCCAGGTTCTGCTACGATGCCAACAGAAAACGCAAACTTCTTCTTACTACGGCTAAAAGCAGGAAAAGAGCTCCCCCTATAGAGCACCTACCAACTCCACAAAACTGTTAGGTGTGGATTCTGGTCCACAGAGGTTTGTAGATTGGTGTCAGATATGAAACGGGTCAAGTTTCTAACTCAACGAACACTGAAACAAATGTTAAAGATCTAGTTTAAATTAAAAAAAAACGTGATTTCAACTACTCCAAATAGTTTTTAACACTTAAAGCTATTAATTTCAAAGTTGTTTCAGTAATTCTTTAGGTAAAAACTTTACCAACTTCACATTGGACAGCACTCTGCTGCCCTCTGCTGACTGGAAACTGCACTTAACATTTTTCTGGTTCTGGTAGGAACACTAGCAGAAGCTCTTTATCTACTGTATCACCATTAGCTTTTTACTTTATTAGCTGATATAAAAGCATGCAGTTCACTTCTCAGTTTGCCCACTGTCAATAAAAAGCAGAAGAAGAAAAAGAAGTTTACTTTCATGTTGTCATCATGGCGGAGCCTAGAGGTAAAAGGAAGAGAGTAATGTCTTTGAAGGTAAAGCAAGGAGCTAAAACCAGAGTGAACATGGGAACAGCCTAAAGGAGGCTACAAAATCACAGACTGATGGTGACCTGGCTTTGTTGCTACTGGACTTGTAAGTAATAATAATTTTTGTCCAACTGTATGGAGTTTTTTACTAGTTGGCTAATGTTAGTGTTAGGTTGTTAGCGCTAACTACAGCAGGCTGCCACAGGGCTGTTTACCAAAGTTGTAATTCCACCTTCAAGGGCAGAGGAACAGGAAACTGTCTAGCGTTACTTTGATATTCAACTGATATAGGTACCATTATAAGCTGGATCTGGCCACCCAGACTGCTATTTGGGTGGGGCTTGGAGTAAAGCGTCTCTGTCTTGCAATGAGGCTTGGTTAAAAACTTAATTCCTAAAGCCAAACACTGACAGGAAACAGGACAGTTTTGTTTTGTTGTGTTTTTTTTTTCATGTTTGGAGTGTTCATAGAGACAACAGAGACTCACACTGCAGCACAAAAAGATGTAAAAGATGAGTTTTATGTAGTGTGTATGTTTAAAGTGGGTTTCTGTAGGCATTGTGATCTAACTTTTAAGACCAAATAAAAGAGCCAATAGCTTCTAGTTCTAATGTTTTTGTAAAAAAAAAAAAGTCTGGTTTTATTCTTAGCTTCATTCCTCTGACTCCTTCAGATTACCAGCAGCTTCTATTGTGGAAACTTTATTACTTTTCAAATTCACTTGAAAACGTTTAAACATAAAATCATGTGATTAAGATGGTTGCATGTGTAGTATGGCTGGTACAACTCAGTCAATAATAATTTATACTCGCTTTTTTTGACATTGATGTGCAATGTGAAACTTTTCCTGTTTGGAAAGCTTTTTGTGTTAAATTTTTATCTAAATAGAGTTTATTGTTTAATTTGCTTCTTTCTTAGGGCATGTGGATTGTACCATCTGCCAGAGAAACCAGCAAAGGAAATCAGCCTCTAGGATTTTAATTTTAAATGCTCATCAATGTGCAACATTCTTGAGTAAGTAAACGAGTTAAGATAAATTAAAATAAATGAGTTTATTCTTTGTCACTCATTGCCACTGTGGTTATTTTTCTTTGTCATCAAAATTTGATTAAGTGGCAAAAGGAAGCTTATTTTTGCCTTTCGCTTACATTTGTTTCCTGCCTCTTCCCGTGGAGATTGATGCAGTCTTTCACGCACCAATGATGTAAAAGTCTGATGAAAGGAAACTTGACTGCTGAACATCAGATACGGGTCTGATTCATGACACCACATGAGCGTTTTGTGGCTTTGATTTTAGAAAATATTTGATTATGTGTTTTGAACATTAGAAAAATATAAGATAAGTCTTATCTTTGCATTTGTTTCCTTTCCTGGACCCCTAACTTATATTTTATTTTATTTTTTAGATTATTTCCGTAGTAAATTTTCTTTGATTATGCCTGCCTGCCTGCTATCATTCACCACAACCCAACATTCCAGGTTCTTGCCATTAAATAAATATTTACATGGGGATCTTTCATTGCATGGTTGTTTATATCACCGTCTGGTTATTTGCAGCAGCTAGCAGCAAAGCTAGTTAAATATTTGTGCAGCCTGGAGCGCTTCTGGCACTAATAATATAGTTTTCTTCCTCATAAATATCTTTTTCCTCCTTTTGTTTAATAAAAGAAGATATGTGGTAAGGGAATGAGGGATTAAACCAGCAACCGTCAAGTTGGTGGTCCTCCATTCCACCCCAAGCCACAGCCACCACCGTGTAGTGCTAAAGTGACAGCAATGTAAAGATCGCTAGACTTCTTAGGTGTGTTCTTGCTGTGTCTTTGTAAATCCATGCTTTCGTTCTTTTTTAAACACAGAAACAGTTTTGTTTACCTGTTTGTAGCTACGGTTTCGCCGACAGCTGCCGGCTTCTTCAGGCTGACGCTGATGGTGGCGCGTCACTTCCTTCTCCGTTTATCTGCGGGCAGCAGAGGACGTTGTCGCCCTCTACTGCCCGCTCTCCCCTCTCCGACGATGCAGTAAACAACAAACAAAAACAGAAAGCAAAGAACAACCCAAAAAAAGAACCAGAAACCCAGAAAGACAAGAACCAAAACCAGTGATAACCCTACCATACATCAGAGGCATAACGGAAAAAATAAGAGCAACAATGAAAAAACACAACATAAACACACCAACAAAGCCATACACAACAGTTAGAAACAGATTAGTACACCCAAAAGACAAAATATCAGCTGGACAAAAATGTGGAGTCATCTACGAAATCCCATGCAAAATATGCAATAAAACATACATAGGAGAAACCGGACGCCAACTCAATACACGGACAATAGAACACAGAAAGGAGTGCGAGAAAGAGGCAAATCGTAAACACACAAGAGCAGCAAAAGAAGAAGCAGAAAGTACAATAAAAAAGTCAGCCGTAACAGATCATTGCTTAAGAGAAAACCATATAATGGACTGGGACAGCACACGGATCATAACCACTGAACAACAAAAATACAAAAGATGGATCAAGGAAGCAATAGAGATAAGGAGACGTGGATGTGGGACCATGAACAGGGACGACGGAGTTTACACGCTGGACCACACATGGGACTGCATCGTCGGAGAGGGGAGAGCGGGCAGTAGAGGGCGACAACGTCCTCTGCTGCCCGCAGATAAACGGAGAAGGAAGTGACGCACCACCATCAGCGTCAGCCTGAAGAAGCCAGCAGCTGTCGGCGAAACCGTAGCTACAAACAGGTAAACAAAACTGTTTCTGTGTTTAAAAAAGAACGAAAGCATGGATCGCTAGACTGTTTGCATAAACAACTGTAATGCATTTGTATTACAACGAGCTCGACTTACTGCTGACAATTGTGGACAAAGGTCTGACACCGGTCATACAGGGACCCAACAGCCCAGATCAGAGGGCCAGGTACCCCATACTCCTTAAGTACCTTTCACAGGTTCCCCAGAGGGATGCAGTCAAACACCGTCCACATGTAGATTGGTTGGACAAACTTCCACACATCCTCCAGGACCACCCAAAGGGTATAGAGATGCTCCAGTGTTCCAAGGCCAGGTCAAAAACCACCTTACTCATCCTGAATCCGAGTTTCAACTATCTGACAGACGCTCCTCTTCAGAAACCCCAAATACACTTTTGAATACGCAACAGGCGCCGACGACCCTGCGGCTGCAGCTCTGGTTGGCCGCCTTGACAATGGAGGCATGGATCATGGCCCACCTGGGCTCGTTGTCCCCAGCTTTACCCGGGAAGTGTCTGAGGTTTTGTCAAAGGTGGAAATTGAAGCTCCTTCTGACAGGAGACTCTTCCAGACGTTCCCAGCGGACCCTCACAATAGGTTTAAGCCTGGCAGTTCTACTGGTTTCCTCTCCCACCATCACAGCCAACTCACCACCAGGTAGCAGTCAGCTGACAGCTCGGCCCCTCTCTTCAACAGTGTTCAATCCATGCAGTCGCAGATTAGATGATTAATTTCAGAGTTCAAAAACAGATTCAGCTTCTGAAATTTAGTCCATCAACTGATGTTATGAGTGACATTTTATCATGAAAATCAGGTGGAAAAAAATCTAGATGTCGGTCATGAAAATCAGCCTATAACAATTGGCAATACATATCGGACACCGGCTGACCATGTCTCCTACATATCAGTGTTGGCAATTGAAAAATCACTATCAGTCGACCTCTAATGGAGGCAATTTTTTAAGTTATGCATCAAAAATGATGGAAATTTTTCAAATCTGACAAATGATTGACCCAGCTACCTGAACCAATCAAGCCCAGGTGTTCTGTTAAGAATGACATTTCTTTTCACTTGATTCTCTTTTTCAGCAGTGTGACCGGTGTTTGTTTCCAATCCTCCACTTTTTCCCTTTGCTGTCAGCTGATTACAACATCCACCCACTTCATCCTGCTATTTGCTGTGTGAGTGTGCTTTTCCCAGAAGGACTCTAAATGGGTTTGTCTGTATGTCATGCATTGTAATTTACAGCCGTCGTTCTGCTTGTAAAAAGGCACTGATGACTGATGGGCCAGACTGTCAATTTTGAACAAAAAGGTTGATGACGGCATTGATGAATCTCCTCAGATACCACGTTTTGTAAAGTCAAACTTTTATGCTCATGGTGCGACTGAAAAAGCAAAAGTTAGAGGCAATTTCATTTAGTGTGATTTATCTTATGTGCAATGAAGATATTTTTAACCCTTTGATGCATAATGGTCACTACAGTGGACAGGTACTCAAAATTGTTAATTATTTATTTTTGCTATTAAGCACAGCTGTTGAAGACTTTATTGCATTTGAGCCGCTCCATTTGGACTTCAGTAAGCCAAGCCAACATATTTCATGCTCAGAATGCACGCTGTCCACTGAGGTGGACATGTAATAAATTATTTGTAAATTATAAAATTTTACAAAAAATATTTGTTGAAATTTGTTTCATTCACACCTAAAGACGAATGAAAAAAATTGTTTAAAAAAATCATAGTTGAAGATTTCATAATTCATGAATCAGAGGGTTAAAAAATGTTATTTATATTGTGGAAAACAACACATGATGACATGCATCTGTGCTCTCCTCCTATACTGGGTTCAGTGAATCAGAGCAGCGGTGGCCCAGAAAAAAAGAGAGAGAGAAAAAAAAAAGAAAAGCCCGAACAAATAACGTCAAATGTCTGAAGCAGCATTTTTTAAAATCCTGATCCTCAGCCCTTTCTCTTGCCTTTGCACATGTCCACGCTCTAAACTCTCCTGATTCTATTAAATGGGCAATTATAAAACATCAGCAGCGCTTGGTTCAGCGCTGACCCGTGCGTTTGAGTCAGGTGTGTCGGAGCAAGAAAACGTACTAAACGTGTAGGAAGAGTCCAGAATTGGCAAAAGCTGGCGCAAGTTGAAGAGAACATTTGTTGCAGCCTTGCTCACACAATTACTGCCACTGGGAGTGTTGCGGGGTGGGGGTGGTGGGGGTGGGGGGGGAGTTGTAAAAATAAGTAAAAACAAGAATCCCTTCACTAGAATTTAATCACAAACTCCTATTACTAAGTTACTGTGACAGTCATAGAAAGTAACGACTTTATTTGGTGCACAAGACTTATTTTAGTCATTTGAAAGCAAAGAATGAAACCAATAAAAAACAATGGAAAGTGGGATGTGCTGTAAAGTGTAATGTTCTTTGACTGGGTTGGTTTCAGTGAAGCTCCACGTTTGGCCTCCGTGACCATCCAGAATAATACGTTTTAAACACCGTGTCCAGTTTTAGATCACATATAGGCACCATAATGTAAAGTCATGTGACTTCCATGCTGCTCCACCCGCTTTAGCCCAGAGAATAGGATTTCACATGAAATATTTAAAGAGCAAGTCACCCCCTGCCAGATTCTGACTCAACTCCCACTTCCTGTTTGAAAATGCAACAAATGCTGTTGCCTGGCAGACTAAGAGAGCGGAGCCACTAACAAATACACACACTCACGATATTGTGACATCATAATGTACCATCTAACATCATAGTAAACCTCTTAGCCAATAGCGATGGCAGATTTAAATTCAAATGCAGTGCGGAGTTTTCGCCTGACGAGGGTGCATCGCTGACAGTTTTAGGCAGATTATTTAAATTTTAACTAAGATTAACTAAAGTGCCAAATTATTGACTGAACGTGTCTACAGAGCGATGAGACACTCATTTATAGTTTATCAACAAAAAAAAGTTGATTTGAGAGTGATTTGCTCTTTAAATAGCTTTCACTGCAAAAAAACATATTTTAAAGCTCAAGTCACCCCTAATCAACTTTTTTTGCTGATAAACTATATACATAAGTGTGCTGTAGACACATGCAGTAGATAATTTGGCACTTTAGTGCATCTTAGTAAAATTTAAATATTCTGCCTAAAACTGTCAGTTTTAGGCAGAACAAGCAAATAAAACAAAGTAATTAAGTGGAATGAACCATGAATTCATACTGACTGAGACTTCAGCCAAATCAGAAATGAGCTAATTATTTAAAGGGGATTTTTATTCAAAAGTTATTTTTTCATTCTACTGTCTATATCAAACATGTGAATGAGGTTCTTTGCACTAATTCCCTTTCACATAAACCTGTTTTAGCTGTTTTATTATTTTCAGTACCTTCCAGAATGAGCCATTTCAGTGCTCTTTAGGAAACAATCAGGACCTGGTCGTGCACACTCCTCACTCCCGCTGATATAAGCTGAGAAGCCCCAATATTCGAAAGGGGCTCACAAAAGAGCGGCTGCTCCTCTAGCAGCCGCTCTTCCATGATAGGTGGTTCTGTGCCAATTTCCCTGTTTGTGACATCACAAATTATGAAACAGCTTATTTTAAAACAAAACACTTACCGAAAACAGACCCCCCCCCCCCCCCCGATTTAGAGTTTTTATAGAGGCAGCACATGGCAGCACAAAAGGATGCAAAAGGTGAATTTAGCATAAAAGGTCCTCATTTATTTTGATTGAATAAATGTTTTTTATTATATCCATTATAAACATTCGTTTATTTATGTCTTTTAAAAACATTTTTCTGTAACTCGTTGCTTATGTATTTAAAAAATGTCTTTTTCTTACTTCAATTGGTTACTTACTGGATTTCCTTTTAAGTGACAAGTTTGCACTGATCATGTTTGTTCCTTGTTATTCATGCCTCACTTTTTATTTTTATTTATTTATTTATTTATTGTTTTTTACAGACAAGCAATCTAATTAGTCTCAAATAAAGACTAAAATGGCGTGACGAGAACATTGGGGGAAAGAACTGAAAAATAAGCGGTGGAAAAGAGAAGACGTCAGAGGAAAAGCCTGGGAACAAACAAAAGCAAGGGGAGGGTGGGGGGGGGGGGTATTTTTCTGAATAATGATCATGTTCTGATTATTGCAGGACTTGAATGGAGCTCCTGCGTTTCAGTTTCACTTCACTGGGACTGAGCCATAATTCCTTAATGACCATAATTATCAAGCATTATCTATTTAAATACTAATATAAAATTTTCTGAAATAATAAAATTCCTGTTATCTAACTGGATTGATCATAAAATAATATAAATATGTAATCAAAAGCCCATGGAGTATTTCTAGAGTCCATGTTTTATACATAAATGCTCTGTATATTATATTCACTATACTGAATCTGAAAGGATATCAAAAACTTGTCCTTGTCTCAGTTTTATCCGCTGCAGGAGCTTCTCACCTCCAAGACAAAATCATTTCAATCCAATTGTTATTAAAATCATGAGAAATGAACGAGGCATGTAAACGTTTCTACGGAGAAATACGTAGACTTAACTTGCTTTTCCCAGAGCTGAATCATTTTTAAATCCTACAATGACACAAATGCACCGTTTCTGT
Organism: Nothobranchius furzeri; assembly: GCF_043380555.1. NCBI lineage: Eukaryota > Metazoa > Chordata > Actinopteri > Cyprinodontiformes > Nothobranchiidae > Nothobranchius > Nothobranchius furzeri. The sequence continues at coordinate 55,801,348 of NC_091747.1, forward strand.
TTGGCTGTACTGTTCGGTGCCTCCGGATCATTTCCAACAAACATCTCTTGGCACCAAAGATTCCCAGAGAGAGAGAGCGATTTGACCCGACGCGCGACAGGAAGCACAGGTGTAACTAATAACATTAAGCCTGGCTCTCTTCCACTTAGCTTTCCAATAAGCAACGCCGGTGAGTCAGCATCGACAGTACCAGACTCTAACTGCTACACCTGAACTCAGCTGTAATTAATGTGATTAGACACACCTGCGCTTCTCCAGTTAAACAGCACCTCCTGGAAAAGTTACTCTAATATGGTGATTCTAGCGCCAGTTTTTATCTCGGAAAAATGCATTTCTGCAGGATTTGAACCCCAGAAATTCATGTAGGGTGAATAAATTATTTGTTTTGTTCAAACATGTCTAGAAATGCTATTTAATTATATTAAAACATGCATCAAGCCTAATTTGTTACTCCTCGCAGGTTTGACTATAAAATTAAACAACAAGGCGATAAAGTTTTATTTATTTGTTTGTTTTCCTGTTTGCGTTTCCTGTATATGACTCCTTTGTGCCTGCTTTTCATACGTGCACGGGAAAGAAGCAACAAGAAATAGGAAATATGCTAAGGTCTGGAAATACTTGACAGTAATCTACTTTTATCTGACATTTCAAAGCATGCTTGATTCCTGTCACATTTGCAGTTCCAATTTTGCAGGATACCTGATTGAATTGTGTGTGTGTGTGTGTGTGTGTGTGTGTGTGTGTGTGTGTGTGTGTGTGTGTGTGTGTGTGTGTGTGTGTGTGTGTGTGTGTGTCAAGATTCTCTGAATGGTTTTAATAACACTCTACAGATAATCTCTGGATAATCTCAGACTTTTAGATCACACATTAAATCATTTTCAAGATTGGTCTGAATCTCTTATAAATCCACCATTTCTCATTTAAAAATATTTTTGTTGAAACCTTTTACATGAATGTGCCATTGGCATTCTTTAAAAGGTTACTTGGTCTCTTTCTTAATGCTTTCTTAACTTTACAGCTGTTAAATGAAACCAACCGTTTACTGAAATTCAGGATTTTTTCATTTTGCTAGAGTGAGCTTTTTTTTATTTTAGTTTAATCTTTGTCAACTAAAAAGTACCACAGTCTGATCAGGACACTAACTTCAGTTCCAAGAAGCCCCTGGTGGTTTTAGCCTTTTGAGTCAGAGTCCACCTGTTCTGGGAAGTCCCATCCAGACTGCGTTTGTAGTATTGGATTGAATCTCAGAGTTCAGTTTGTTCATAGAAAATTCCAGTTTCATCCAGTCTCATGTCACATAATCAATAAACACTGTTGACGCTGTCTTTTGGAGCCATGGATATAGGCAGGATAAGGTAGACTATTATTGGTGTCTACTTCTTTTAATCTAGCCATTTGAATTTGGAAGGACAGAATGCCGCCCAGTTATGTACAGCTTCTGGACAGTCTGCCATTGACACCAACGGCATTTCATCTCCCAATATTTGGTGCCAGTGTTGGGAGTAACGTGGTACAAAAGTAATTAATTACTGTACTGCATTGCTTTTTGCTGTAATGTGGTAATGTAAGGCATTACAGGGAAATAAAATGGTAATATTTACTCGCTACAATTGTCAGTAACGTGGTAATTACAACGCATTTTTAAACCCAGAATCAAGATGTGGGTTTCCTAAAAATTAAAATTGCGGAAAGCCCAAAATAAAGATCTGGTATCTACATATATTACGTAATTTATGGACTCCGCTTTGCGGGCATTCTATGAGCAGAGAAGACGCAGCGGTAACGGCTCAAATACTCCAAATGCATGCGTCCTGCGCGCGGCCGCTGTTATATTCACAAAATCGCTCCACCAAAACAAAATAATTAACTTGCGATCGTTCATATCAGCCCATATTCTCTGTACTTTTCTGACGTGCTTTGCCTCAGCTGAGTTCATAATCTGTGCCCTCGCCCGGTGATTTAAACTCATTGCTGTTGGAGCACAGCTCATATTAAGTTTTTTTTTTATTTTTTTGCGTTCGGTAGATCCCTTTGGCTGATTAGTTAGAAAGTAGGAAATCTAGGAAACAGTTTATCTGGAAGACGGAGAAAACATGCAGCATGCAGGAAGGTTAGAGAGAGAAAGGGCCGGAAATTATTCAAATAAAACCAAGAAAACAAAACAAAGTGCTTGAAAAGAAAAAAAAGTAGGTAGATTTATCCCCAATGCACATTTTTACCAGTGAAAAGCAATAATATATAAGCATTTAATATTTATACATGTGATAGAATCAGATCACCCCAGAAGTCAGTCCCACATCCAGGGCCGTATCAAGGCATTTGGGGACCAAGGCAAATATAGGCTTGGAGCCCCCAACACCTCACATCCTGCTCAGTTAATCTAAGATGGCAGCATGCTGAGAGTACAGATTGTTGTTGCTTTTATTTAATAAAGAACTGTTATTATATCTGACTGTTTTTAACAGCAATCCTAGCTCAGACACCACATCGCCTTCCTCTGGATGTGTCTTGAGTTCACTGAGCATCACATGACCTAATTCCTATTGAAGTTGTTTTGGTGAAAGTAACTGAAAGTAGTGCAAAAGTAGTGCAATGCCTTACATTTTAAAATCAGTAATATTGTAATGTAATCAATTACATTAAAATGAGGGTAACAAGTAATAAATAATGCATTACAGTTTTGAAGTAACTTGCCCAACACTCTTTGGTGCCAGTAATCCTTAGACATTTGGCAACATGTATTTAAAATATACCTGTAAAAATATCGGGAATTATCATGCACTGAACTGATATACTGTCATTATTAATAAATTTAAAAAAAAGTATCTCACTTCCCGTCTGGATCATGTAATTACTTTAACTTCATGACAACTTCATGCTGCTTCTGGAAAAAAGACGTCAAGTGGAACATTTCTGAAGCTCTGCATTGGGAACGTTCAGCGAGGATACTCTGGACTACATGCCTTTTGGACCTGAAGCAGTGCAGAGCTTAAGGATGGACTACCATTCACACCAACTGTGGATCTTGTGTGGAAAGTCCCTGGAACTGTTCTTGCAGGTTCTTGTAGTAAAAAGTACGAAAATGGCTAGGAGCTGGTGAATAAAAGCTTGTGAACTGATACCGTCATTAATATTAACACAGAAGCGTTGCCAGTTTAATTCAGGAAAACAAAAAAACAAACAGATGTCTCACTTCCTGTCTGGCTCATGCGGTTTCATGAAATTCATGACAACTGGAAAAAATAGATAGCGTAAAGAGGCTTTGGGGAGCTCCACATGCAGACATGCAACGCATCGCAGCCTGTGTGGATGCTCCGATTGGACTTGATGCCAGAAAATCTGCATAATTTGCCCACAACAGTGTGTCTTATGGATGTGCCACGCCGGCATGGCGATCTGCAAATTTTGCGGCATTGGTTCCACTTCACTTGGAAGTAATATCGCAGTCATTTTCAGTCTTACAAACGGCAAACAGAAGGTGGTGTCACGACCACGTGGGGAGTCACTGCCGAGCTCCGGCCAGCAACTATATTGAAAATCAAAGTAAAACAAGCCCTAAATTTCGCTTTTGTAAACAGAATCAGCTGAGATGATAATCTGGAGCAATGCAGTGCTGCTGGAGCTTTAATCCGTTAGAGCTGGAGGTCAGATCACCAGAGACTGCACGGGGACTGTGGAGGACAGACACCTTTAGGAGCGGCTTGTTAATCTTAATAAAATGCAAGTTATGTCCAAGATAAACGGAAGTCCGCGATAGTGCAGAGACCGCCCCCTTGCCCCCTTTATGCCGCCATTGTGTAATCTTTTGTGAAAATGACACGATTGCGCAACATTTCCTCCACGGTCTGAACACTCATAAACGACTTAAGGCTCCCATATGCCGCTTCAGTGTTGCGGCAAATTGACGGCGTTGTTTTGTAAAAGCGGCTAAAGATTCCCGACTGCATTCTGCACTCGGTGTGAATGAGTGATGAAAAATGTTTGTAATGCTTTACGGTAAGGGTCCCTTCATTAAACGTTACATTATTAAGTATTAAAAAACAGAGGGTCCCTTTATCCATGTTCACAATATTGTTAACTATTAAGTGTATTTAAAGGTGTGGTTGACAGAAAAAAACAATGTTAAATGGAGAATTTAGCCCCTGCGTTTCACACACTCACACATTGGTGCTGCACAGCCGATGGACACTTAGAACAAAAGATTGGAAGGCTGGAGCACTCAAAAAATATTTTCTGATTATAATCAGTCACGCTGAGTTTTTCAGGCTCGACTATCTCCTGCATTAGCTTCTGATAGAAAGTAGACAGTGAAGATCTAGGATTTGAAAAGTCTGACAGGTTTACGTCACACTGTCACTGAACATTCATGGACTTACTCATCTTGAGCCGCAGCAGGAAAAGCGGTTGTTTTTTTAATGTCCAGGAATCAGCAGCGGATGTCTCGGCTAATTTAAGCTAACTGTTAGCATTAGCAACTTCACCACACAACAGAAGCTCCTCCAGGATTGTGTCATTTGTGGAGATAAAACGTCCACGTTGCAAGTCAGTGGTAGAGTCGTGCTGCTGTTATCAAATCCAAGGCAAGATGACCAAATATCAGGAAATTATACCCTAACACCTGCTGCCTGAAGCTCAACTGTGATGTGGGAAACTTTTGGGTCAAAAAAAGGGTGCACCGGTATATTGTCATCGTCCCCCCCCCCCCCGAACGATTTACAAGGCATTCATTCCTGCAAATGTATTGGATAAACAAGTGTTCTACTCCTTTAAAGTTAGGACAAAGGTCCAGGGGGTGTCTGCAAAGTAATGTATTACATGATTAAGCAGTTATTTCTATTTTATTAAATAGTTAATTGATGATTAATACTGCACAAAGTAACATTAATAAAGGAACACTTATTGTAAAGTGTTGCCACAACCAAAAGCATTTCCAAGCTACCACCAACAAACGTCTTCATCAGTGTCAGGTTCGTTGGCAGATCTGAAGCGTGACTGAGAGTTCTGTTGCCCAGACGCGGAGAGACGGAGATAACCGGCGTGGTTATTTCCTGTGGGTTTAGCTTGAGGGTTTAGAGGGCTGATAAGCCTGGAGACTCGATACAAAGTCTGGTGAGAACGATGACTGAGCAATGAATGAAACGCCGGCACTTCCTTCAGTAGTGTCGGCGTGATGACGTCAGTCGCCACGTTGGTGGCAGGAATGAATGGAATGCAGTCAGCTGGAGGAGTTCGTGACAATCAGAGGCTGGTAGTGAATGTATCAAAATAAAGAGCTAGACGAATAAACAAATACCTTTTGGGAACTGGTCTGGCTTTTGTTCAGAAGAGACCCTGTCATCGTACTTTACAGTTCCACCGGTCACATCAGCGAGCTTTAATTCTAACCTCCAAGTGTACACCTCTAATGAATGTCTGCCACACACACACACACACACACACACACACACACACACACAAACACACACACACACACACACACACACACACACACACACACACACACACACACACACACACACAGCACCCGAGAGTTCCTCTGACAGCATGTTGATCACAGCCGCAGCCTCCAAACCGGAGTTCTGCACTTGGAACGGGTACAGGAATATGGGGAACACTGTCAGTAACTGTTCTCCAGAGAGTGTGTGGAGATTTTTTTTAGATTTGGTTCTAACATTAGTGCACACTTCGCCTGTGGAGGACACGGCGTTCACAATGTACCTGCCACTCCTCTGTAGAACACAACGTTGGCTTTTCATATTTAAAAAAAATCAATCAGCTGTCTGTTTATAAAAATAAAATCAAAGCATTATTCATAAACCAAGGTTGTGATCCAACAGTCACCACGCAGCCAGTCTCTCCAGATGCCTAACATCTATGCATTTCCAACACAAAAACATTGTTTCCTTGCTACTCTGAACCTTGTTGTATATTGCATGAGCCTTCCTTTCATTTGCACTCAGCTGCGAGAGAAGACAGAATGATGCTGTATTTCTCTCCCCAAAGAAGCACAGAGGAATTGACTTATGTTAATTAACGACCTTCAGTGTCAATCGTTCCCGGGATTATTTGCATATCCTCAAAATAGCACTCAAAGTAGGAGAATCAACATCTGCACTTGTGTGAATCTGCCGTCGCTCTTCTCCCTTCATAAATATCACAACACGACGATACAAATCACTATGCGTGTTAAACAAATCCGTGTAACTCATGGAGTTTGTTGATTAGAGGAGTGAATTCCCTTAGTCATCCCTGGCTTCATCATCTGCCTTTGTGCAGCAAGTGTGAGCCAAGATGCTCACGGAGTAGCAGACAGAAAACAAGATGGTTTGACCCTGTTTCCGATCCAACGTAGGAAAATGTCAGCACAATACTTGTCAAAGTACGTGTTCATTAAAGAGATAGCTTTACATTTGATTGGTTTCTATGTAACCACAGCAGAGTGAGTTGGTGGAAATGTAAGAAAAGACAGAAAGGCAAGCAGAAAACTTCAAGCACCCAACAAGGTGCTGGGATTGACTGAAAAGAGCAGGAAGACAAGGATTTCCAGTGTTGAGGTTAAAATGAAGAGTTTGTACAATTCTGATCAAGGAGAAACAGACTTCATATGACTATTATCATTTTGTTTATTCTTAGTTTCACTTGAACCTTCCTTTACAAGTATTCAGTATTTTCTCTAGGCTTTCGAGGGACACTGCAGAGTTCTTAGGCCTTTTTCCACTTTCACAACTTCCAGGTAATTTTACTGGACCTTCACGACATCTGTCTCCATTTCATCAGGCTGGCTCAATAAACACTTTCCGGACCATTTGAGGAAACAACGGAGTACACTATTGTTTTTAACTCTAAAGGAAAGGACATTGGCATGTCGTCAAAACTACCAGCAGGGGGCTGGGGCTTATCTTGTTACCCTGGGGTCCCTGCGCTCTGGAGGCAGCTCCTGGATCTCTGGGGCTTGGAGCTCCCTCCATCTCCTACACATCTTTGGGGGCAGATCTGTGGCCCCTCACACTCTCTATTGGACGCTTCTATAGAGAAACCTTACATATACAAGCGCATGTACACACACAGGTGCTCACATGGTGCACTCATAAGTATGGACTTGGGCACGTTCAACACACGTCTTAAGGCTGTGGTTGGCACTAAATGCACTGTGATTTATTACCATGTGATTGTTCAGTAAAACAATATTGATTTTATATTTCCTCATCAGGTTGATGCTGTGATATCTTGCTCCTGTTGTATTGTTGTGTGTCCCTTTACTGCAGGTCTAGGAGCAGACCCTTGTTCATCATTGATGGTTTATTTTTGTGGACCCCCTCTTCCTTTTGTCTCTTCCTTTCTCTTTCACCTCTGACTCCGTGTCTGGTCAGAATTAAAAAGCATCCAAAAACAATAAAAGTTTTAAGTATCAGGCGTGACATAAAAGCAGAAGCTATGGTGCTCCACCTGAGAGTAAATCTGTAAGGCTTGTCACCAGCATTCAGACATTAATTCTGTTTGCTTCACAGCCAGACAGGACACGGGAAAAACAATGATAAAATATACTACCAGCATTTGTAAAACTGGAGGAGTTGCTGGTAAAGTGGAATGGAAGGGAAATGAAATAAGTAATACTGATGTTGCTTTTAAGCTGTTATTTCTAAACTGATCAGTGACATCACTCACTCCCAAAGCAGTGGTCATATGCTGACATCTTAGCAAAGTCCTGAAGTATGGAGACACAACAGCTAAGAGTGCCGAGCCATCGTATTTCCTGGAACTCCTAAACTGGAAAACACGGCTAATCTTTGGATTTTGGCTTCTTTCTATTCTATTGTTTGTTGGTATAATCCCACACATCTGCAGGATGGCACGTTTTAAATCCTTTAGTACCAGTTGAACTTGGTTTAAACAACAGAGACTACTTCATTATTGTTGCTCACCATCTCCAATTGTTTATGACCACAGCGGACCCATCTTCTGATGTCACTACCAGCAGGATAATGCACCAGGTCACAAAGCTCAGATCATGTCTAGTTGGTTTCTGGAACATGGCCATAAACTCACAGGAGTCTGACGGCCTCCACTGCCTCCGGATCTCAGCCCAGTGCAGAACTGTTGGGCTGTGGTGGAAGGGAAACTTCTGTGCAAAGTTTTTTTTACCTCTACAGAACACATCCAACACCTTCAATGGAATCTTTGAAATTACGGATTTAAGGGCCAAACCCGCTTCTAGCCAAAAATTCACTTAATTAAGGGGCAGGTCAAATCTCTTCCCCCCGGGGTGGGACGCACCCCACAAAAAGAGAAACACTGTATTAGATTAAGAATCAACTCTCGTTTCTGCTTAAATCTTAAATTAACTAATCACGAGTTCCAGCCTGCAGCCCCTGTAGGGCATTGTATCTACACCCAGGAATTCTATTATAATCCAGACTCGTCTTGTCTAGAGGAAAACTCAACCCAGCCAAGGTCAATCACGGTTTTCTAAGACGTTATTAAAGTGAGATAATAATAAAAGGAAACATGGATCCACAAGAGAACAGTTAAAAAGAGGAAGGAGTGCTGATGTCACATTTTTCTTGGGTCACTCTGAACGTTTTTCAGCAGCTGCTCAAATCAGACAAGTTGTTCTTTATTTCTGAGGGACGAGAATCAGCTGCAATCTGCGTTTACAAGCGAGGGTGGTCTTTTAATAATGCCACAGCATAATTGGTTCCTGAAACATTTCATGGCCTTCATTAACTAAATGAGCCTGAAAGAATTAGTTAGAGGCAGGGAGATTTAGAAAGGAGGCAAGAGTCAGAGCACGGTGATGGAGATTGGTACCATATGTCATCAGGATACACATCAATTCATTCAAGGGACCTCTCCTGCACCCCCTCAGTCACAGTCTCAATATGTGTTGCTCTCTGAAGAACTAAAATTAGTTTGTTTCACACCCTGAATAAATCCTGTGTGGTGAAATCTGCTCCTCAGATGTAATTATGTAATGAAACATTTGGAGACATTTACATTTTTTAAGCCAGAGATGCAATAGAAGGTTTCCATCTAATGAGACTAATTTGTGTCCCTGTTATTGTAATGTAATCACTGTATCAACCCAAAGTAGTTATTTACCTGTGTGTTAACTAGAAGAAATTGTTTTCATCAAAATGTTGTATTAAGCAGATCAAAAGTAATTAATGACAATATTGTCAAACCTGTGTGCATTTGCTTGGCTTTTCTAAAATCGGTCGCGTAATTGATACGTTTATCTTAAACAGGGGTGCAGGGGCGCTCCCAGAAAAAAATCCGTAGGGGGGGCCCAGATGGAGTTGATGAAAAGTTTGGGGTGACACACTAAACTGGTTCTTGGGTTTAACCGTGTTTGCAAACTCCTTTAATATTTGTCATTAAATGAAAAAAATATTGCATCTAACACATTTATCTCAAATCTCGAGAAGCACAAACATTTCAGAAAAATAATCTAGTTATTGTTTCAAAGTTAATTGTTTTTGACTTTTATAACAGTTTAGTTAACTTGTGGGTTGGCCAGTAATTTCCCCAGGGGTGACATTGACCCCCTTGTGTTACCACTTGGAGGCGCCACTGCAGGGATTGTCATGGTTTTTTCTCTATTAAGATATTTGACCCACATACAATATGACATGCTTTTTCTGACTTGTCTAACTCTGGGGAATCTTAACAAGACACAATTTTACTGAGTGGTGGAATATTCCTTTAAGTAAAAATGTATTTGTGGAAACCACAGTTTACAAGGAAAAACTTGAATGTTAGATTTATGCTGTGTGTTCTGTTGTTTTTGAGATCTGCTAAATAAATCTTATTTGCATTACTTGGAAACCCTAGTGAGTTACTGAGACAGTTCTTTGGTGTGTAATAGAGAAATAAGTTTGCATCAAAAAGGCAGAGAATGAAGGGTTTAAGCTTAAGAAAATTTTTACTTCTTTTTATTGTGAATGAGATTTATCGGCCATTATATCGACTATCTGCTTTTGTTAAAAGTTTTATATCGGTATCGGTCCCAAAAAAAGCATATCGGTCGGGCCCTAATATATATGTATAAGGGTTAAACACTGGATTGTGTGAAATTTATTCTCCATATTTGACCCATCTCCTGGGGGAGCTGCAGACACAGCTGCGCTCGGGAACCATTTGGTGGTTTAACTCCCCAATCCAACCCCTTAATGCTGAGTGTCAGGTAAGGAGGCATAGGGTCCCGTTTTTCTCGAAGGCTTTGGTATGACCCGACAGCAATTTAAGCCCCTATCTCCCAGTCCCAGGGCGGAGACTCATCCCACTAGGCCACAGAGTTGTGATATATCAGCAGAATGTTTAAACTCTGACCTCTGATCAAAATGTTTTTATAGTCTTGATTTTGTGGAAGAAATAGAAAAAAAACATGGATGATGATGGATTTGCAAGACAGCATTCCTCTTTAATCTTTGGTTACAAGATGTTTTACTGAGGAGAGAGGCTTTTCTGGAAGCACACAAGCTGCTTTTAACCTCCCATTAGTCAGGTGCAGGGAATGCTTGGACAGGTACGTGCACAGAGATGAGCTTATCCAGCACACCAACGTAGTCGAAATACACAACAAAACCAGATTAGACTGCACACTCGTCTGACAGGAACAAAGCCACGGGATATAAGTTTGGGCTGAAATGCTTTGAATCTGCCATTATTAATTAGACAAGTTAAAACAATGAGAACTGGAAGACAATGGGATGCTATTTGCATAACTTAGAATAAAATTGAAGCAGTTTTATTCATGTTTTCTGACTATATTTGATTGTGTTTTCTTTATAGTGGCAGATCAGACTGAGGCCCTGTCCACACGTAGCCGGGGATCTGCCAAAACGTAGATATTTTTCTACGTTTTGGCCTGTCATCCACACGAAAACTGAGTTTTTTCACACGAAAACGGATGTTTTTAAAAACTCCGGTCAAAGTGAAGATCTGCGTTTTCTCCATTTTGGGTGTCTGCGTGTGGACAGACAAAACCGGAGTTTTAAGGTCCGCAACGTCACTTTCCGCGACAAAAACACGCTGACATCACGTGTGCGACCTGTGTTTACACTAGCCGACAGCATGGATGCCCTCAGAGCTGCGCTCGCTTTATCAATTGTCCAAGCGCTTTCTGCTTGTTTGTTTTTGCAAGCGGAATTACTGCTCCTTGCGGAAGACCACAGACGAAGGACGAGGTTAAGAACGGGGGAAGTACTGCCGCCTACAGGTCTGGCATGTCATTAACAACGTATTTATCCGGGTACGTGTGGACAGAGTTATTTTTTTTAAATGAGGTGGTGTGGATGCAAGTTGTTGGAGGGGCAGATATTCGTTTTTTTTTTTAAAAACCCAGCTACGTGTGGACTAGGCCTGAGTATTACGTCCCTGATATGAGATGGTAAAATGTGAAGGATGGGGATAACATAAAAACTGGACAGTGGATATTAAAAGGGTTTTATTGTGATCAAAAGGTTCTAAAAACGAGCAAAACAGACGACGAGCATTATAAAGATAATGCAACACACACAAACTCAAACAGGTTAACGTTTAAAGACGAATGATCAACTATTAAAACACCTGGTTAAAACTTAGTTAAAAGTTCAACCGAAACGAAGGTGTTTAAAACTGAAGTCAATCATATTCCACAAAAGAAGTTAACCTTTAAAACAAACGAACACAAGATCCCACAGGATCACTCAAGAGTTTCAACTATAAAAGTTAAACTCATCAAAACGAAGGATCGATTGATCGATCGATCGATCGATCGAACGAACGAACGATCGATCGATCGAACGAACGAACGAACGAACGAACGAACGAACGAACGAACGAACGAACGAACGAACGAACGAACGGGTTAAAACAAAACGAAGAATGGAGAACAGCAGAACCCCTGCACTGCTGTCTCCCAGACTGCTGAAGGCACAGCCTTTTTATCCTAGGTGTGGCTCATCAGGAGGATTCAGCTCAGCTGTGCTCCTCAGCAGCCTGGAAGAGAGGAGGAGGAGGGCTGATCACTACACCTGGGTGATCTTTGCTCCTGCTTTTCACTCCCCAGGCTGGCAGCCGTGACACTGAGTCACTTCATATTCTGCCTCAAAAAGTGGGCTTTTTGATTTCAGGAAAAGAAATTTCAGGACATGATGTGCCTTTGTCTCCATGTAGAGCCCAAGAAACTGAAAACACCAATTGTGATTTTCCGTGCAATTAAAAGAATGACAACTGCTTGATCCAGGGACCACTGAAGAATGACACAGTACGCTCACATAATGGAATAATGAGAATCTGTTCATTAACTTCCCCTCCTTCCACAAGTTTTTTTTTTTCAGGTTTTCTTTGCTTTTGATTTCACCTTCCCTTTTCACTTTCTCCCGCCCATTATCTCCCCTAATTCATTTCGTCTAACATGACTTTGCATATAAAAGTGACCTCATTCAACTCACTTCACTTTCTCTTGCTGTGGGATTCTAATAAAACGTGTTTCATCAAAGTTGCTATCTGCTAAATGCTAATGACTGATCACATTAGCCATATCCTTTATCATCTCGAGAGCCTACACGACCCCGAACTCAACCAATCCCATCTTCTTGTAATTAATGTGCGCACCATAGAATGGTCTTATCCACGTGCTCTACTGAGTGATGGAATGTTTTGGGAATGCGTTGCCGGGTCACTGTGGTTATTGGGCCTCTCGTTAATGATGGAATGTTCTCCCCCTAACGAGGGGCTGGCGTGGTGATGCGTGTCCGAGCAGGTGTGGCGGAGACACCAAGAGATGGCTAATCAAAATGGAATTAGTCGGCTGACTGCTATCAGATGTGATTGAGGATAGCCCTCAGTCACCCGTGCTAAGGTTCACTGAAAGGAACTTCTCTCCGTCAGGTCAGCAACAGATGAAGGAAGGGGCTAAACCATAACTTTGGATGGAGCAACGTTAAATGTTTTATTTTTATTATTATTTAAGTGTACAAAAGGGAAACCAGGTGTTTCTATGTTGTTTTTCTGGAGCAAAAATCTTGACACAAAAGAAAAATGAATATTTTAACTTAGAACTTAAGGTAGGGTGTGAATCAATGAAAATCAACATCTGACAAAAAGAAAGACGCACAGGAACGCATTAGGAATTATGTTTTATGTAGGAGACTATGACCCAATTATTTACTTGGACCAGATTGCCTCCAACCCCTTGGAGAGTTTTCCATGTTGTTTCAGTGTCAGCGTCCAATTTATTGTCCTCCGTTTGTTATTTTATGTTGATTTTGCTCACACTTATGAGGGGTCACCAGGGACAATATTCTAAATGACCTTTGCATGTCAAAGCTGTTGTGTTGAGCAGTAATTTCGTGACAGACACATGGCACACTCTGACAAAAGGGTTTATTACACAGTTAACACTATCACATTCATAAAACCATGCAAGCAGAGCACACTCACACCAAGATCACGACAAAAGAAACTTTCATTTATATACAAAAAACGGATGCACACATCTGAACAAATCACCTCTCAAATACACATTAAAACCTTTCACTCAAACACAGAAAAAACACTCATACACAGATAAAAAAAACTTCTCTTACACACTTAAAAACCTCTCATACACACACCGTAAACCTCTCATACACACACGTTAAACCTCTCATACACACATGAAAAACCTTTTATACACACTTAAAAACCTCTCATACACACACCTTAAACCTCTCATACACACACGTTAAACCTCTCATACACACATGAAAAACGTGTCATACACACATGAAAAACCTTTTATACACACATGAAAAACTTCTCATACCCACATAACCCTCCCACTGTCCTAGTGGTTGTGACCCCGCAAGGAAAGTTGACCATTGAGCAGGGTTGATGGTTTATCCCGTGGGTCGATGTGGCAGGGGTGAGGAGTGAGCACCACCTCACCCCTGCCACATGAGTCTGCAGCTTGGCCACCTCCAGACACGCCCACCTGCAGAGGGAAACTCAAAACAAAAACACACACACGCACACATGCACGCACACACACACACACACACAAGTTTCTTGATCCTAGTTTGTAAAACCTCTCATGAGTGAGTGTTTGCCTTTTCTTGGGGCTTTGAGATGAACAAAATAAAGTCCCGCATTACTTTAACTTCATAGAGAACAATAGATAAATGTTAGAGTTTCACGCAGCATAAGCCCCTTCATTTCTCCACGAACATTGATATTATTCGTTGTCAGGGGAACTATTTGAATTGAAAAGATTTGTGCAATTCTTTCAAAAAGAAAAAGGCGACTAAAGCTTTAACCCAGTTTTTGACCAAACAGTCTTTCTACCTTTATTACTTTTATGAATACACTGATTACCTTAAAACCGTACTCTTTTCCCTAAAAGGTAAACGCTAGTCTGCATGTGCACCTCAGGCTTCATTGAACTACCTTCTCTCCCCTGTCATTCCAGCAGTCCTTCGTCTTTTCCCCTGCCAAGTTCAAAAGTACTGTGTTTGTTTGGCGGATAATTTTATTTCGTAAAAAGGGGCAGAAATCATAAGATTTTTCTTCTATCTGCTCATTTTCATTCAAATGTTTTTGTTCCCAAAATGTTAATGTATGTTTGTGTTTATTTTATACATTGTGAATGAAATAAAAGATTTAAAAAAAGGACTCATAACTTTTCCTTTCTTCATTTTGTCTTCTCTCTGAAATAGTAGGAGTCTGAGAAAGCAAGTCTGTGTGTGAACGTGCACATTTTGTTCAGGGGTTCTTGTGCTCAGTACCGGCTGAATGGAGACCATGCCTCCCTAATCCATGACAACTGACCGGCTGAAGGCTCCCTCTAAAGCGGACAGCTATCCTTGTTGCCCTTGTGCCGCTGCACACATTGAGTCCACAATCCATCTCTCCTTCTGTCACTATTTCTTGTAACATCCACCAGAAAAAGCACACTCATTCACACACACCCTCTCTTCATGTTGCCTCCTGCCAAAACCTCTTCTTCACACCCCCTAAAATATTCCACCAAATACATAATGCATCCAGGACTTAGAGGATCGTTCTCAGTGCTTCATGCATTGACCCACATTGACATATACAGCATGAATAATTGAAAATTGTAGTCCTTTTGTCATTATTGAAGGCAGGTTTATGCTTAAAAAAACAACATAGCCATAGCCTTGATGCATCCTACCACAGCTGGGAACCTGTCAAAATATAGCAATAAGGTGATGGACATTGCAGATGTTTTTTTTTGTTTTGTTTTTAAGTAGAAAAATATCCTGATTCTGTTCTGCAGCTATGAGTTATAAAAAGTTTTACTTCTCAAACACATAGTTATATTATTGGCTTGAATTTAAACTAGAACCATTCAGAAACTGTAGATGTAACTATTAGACGTGATAACAGTGACATAACTCAGTTGCATAAAAATGGAAAAGGTGCCCGAGTCTTCATTACAGTAACATTTAACAAGCCATCTCACATTTTTAAATATGCATACATTCTGATATAAAAGTCTACCTATAACATTCATACATTTACAGTTATTAATACACCTGACACCCTTATCGTTTGCACCCTGAACTCCAGCTCACCTCAAACCACACCTTTCAATATCATTATCACCGTTCGCACCCCCCACTAACACCTTGCCAATGTGCCATTTTATCATTAAATCGATGACAATGTAATATTTCCAGCAATGATGGTAATGTCTTGTCTCCAGTAATTCCAGTTGGGGAGCTCGGTGACTCATTTCAGCACCGAGAGTGAGGATAATCGAAAAGTGACCATGGCTGAAGAAAGACAGAGCTGTTTAATTTACTCTGGAGGTGAGAGGGCACGCCGGTCTGAGATATGGAGAATTTGAACTGACTAAAGCTGGGCATTAATAAAGTAGCTGGGAAAACAAAATATTTCAAAGTCATCTTCCACTGAAAGGGTGTGCTGCAGAGGAACTTGGGCCTATATGTACCCATGCAATCATAGCCAGTTAAATGTTTTGCTTTACTTCCAGAACTCATGAATGTTTAATTATTATTTTTCCCATCTAGTGCATATTTGGAATGTCCTGTTTTGTTCCGTATTTGTCAGCAGAACTTTGTGAGTAAACATGTGCAACCTAGAAACAGATGGAAATCACTTACATATGCTGTAATTAGAGTTGATCCCTATGGGAGAGCAAGCTCTGGTGGTCCTATTTCAGGAAGTAGAAGTGAGCCGTAGCAGAGGTGAGCAGAAAATGGCAGGAATCTGAGTCTTATTTCCTGATATTCTGGCATCTTGCGTATGATTAGCTAACAGCTGTGTGACTTTACCAGTGACTCTCTTTGCACTGAAAATTTTATGTTTTATTTCCACAAATAAACTTGAATGAGTGCTGCCATGTTGTGGAGTCGCTCATGCTAACAGTTAGCTTGTACTAGCAGAGACACGCTCCACTCTCTCTTGGATGCTAACTGAGCCGTCGCCCCAGGATTGTTTTAGTCGATGATGACAATGGCCGTGTTCGAGTTGAGCTGCGCCTCGCCTGGAAAACAGACGAGAGCAGACGGAAGCAGCAGGGGGATTGGCTGAAAGCCGGCGTTTAAGTCGGACACAATTTCCTGCATGTGTAGCTCGGGGGTGACGATGGATGAAGATATCGCGTTAGCGTTCACACTTGTTTCATTTTCAGTTTTAATTCAGGTGCCTGTTAGCAGCTGAAATACATCCTCACGTGCTTGTGGATATCATATACTGTATATGGAGATATGACTGTAATAATAAGTAAAGGTTATCAGCTGTAGGTTTAGTGTGTTCATAGGAAACGTGACAAAAGAACACAAAACACATTTCTCTTTATGGCCTACATTGCTGTCATCATCAACATAACATGATTTACAGAAGACATGTGACCAACTAACATTTCATGTTCTACCACCGGATGTTTGGATCAAAATGTGAACCAATCAGATCTTAGATCAGGTGAGAGCCAGGCGTTTCCCGTCATCCCCTAGGTTTTGCAGCCGAGGGAGAGCAACTGCAGTGCCTTGCTCCAAAATCTGCGGCCGCCTTGATCTCACAAGGTTATCGTTGCCTACGTATGCATGACGTCAGAGCAAGTCGGCGTCAAGTCGGACACGAATCTAACCGGCATGCACCGCTCGCCGATCACCACTGGTCTAATCTGCGCAGAACTGGCTCATCTCGAACACGGCCAATGACTAAATTATTTAGTCACGCCCATTTTTCTCACGATTTTGGGAAGATAAATGAAAGAAAGGACGGCTTTTTAACAGGTTTTATCTGAATTTATTAAAGACAACGTTATTGTCTCTGATGCCTGGTTTCTAATAACAGGTCACATTCCTGCTTTTCAAGCCAACAGCATAAACCCATTTAAATGTTCATGAGCATCACTGCTGATGCTCGAGAGCAGAACGGGGTTATTTATATCAGTTCTGTAGGCCTGTGAAAACTCAACACTATTATTGCATTCAAGTAGGTGGACTTTGCCAGAATATACATTTAATAACACTAAGTTGGAGGTCTGATAACTCAAATAACAACCTAATTAAACAAGAATGTTTTTTATTATTTCTTTATTTTCTATAATGAAATTTAACTGATCTGCATTAATACATTAATTATAACAGTATAGTGATTATCAATAAAGTAAAAAAAAATTAATATTATGTCACTCTGTAATTGTTCTACTGGAAAAATCTGGGGAAGCTAAAATTGCGTCCTGTCTTCTTTAGCCCTAAAACAAATGATGTTGGTGTGAAACTCACTCCAGTAGCTGATCACACGTGTAACCTGTAAAGTTAAAGACTAATACTCTGTTCAATATTTACTAAAACTAAAAACAAAGGGTTTAATTGACTAAAACTGACTGACCCTCAAAGGTAAGTCTAAATACTCCAAAGCCTGCTGTGACAGCTCAGTTGTTGCTGTGGGTCACTACTAATTCCTAGAAATAGTGCCGCGGTAAATTTCCTCCCCATAGTACGACTTAAAAAGCAGTTATTCCTACTAGAGACCTCTGCAAATCAATCAAGTCAACCACTCCTTCAAATATTTAAAAATTACATCAAAAGCTATTTTCCGATAACCACACATCAGTCATCTGATTTTCATTTTTCCCCACTTTTTCTGTTTAAAAACGTGTAAAAAAAAATCATCCTATTCAGATTCTGTTTTCTTTAGTTGCTGTGCACGATGTTGGATTTTCAGGTTGTTGACTTCTCATTTCAGAGCACATTAACTTGGTTGGAGTCAGCAGCGGTGGTGAATGTCATGTGACGCTTTGCTGATACCACATCACTTTGTGAGTCCAGATGTGTTTGCAGATGTCACATGCTAGCAATTTAATAGCAGGTGGTGATGCTTTTCAGAGCAACTATGCTGAACTGATGAGTCTGTAAGCTGCCATTATCTCCCATGAGAAGAAATACACTCATTTCTCAGCTGAAAGTAGCATTAGTGATCGGGGCGAGGAATTATTACAGGAAGAAGCCATCCAAATTTAAACATGTTGTTTTTAACCTGTGTTTCTCAGAGCAATGTACTCAGTTTAACTGCTGCACACATTCAGCTGACCTTAAATGTTTTCTGGTTAAATTATTAACCTTCCAGCTCAATGGATTTTTAGCATTGCAAAGTGAAAAAATAATCAACATACGTTCAGCAAAATGTAAATCTTCACAAAAAAAGCAGCAAAGCTTTGAAATTGGGGAAATGGGATGAAGTTCAGTTCAATTCAATTCAAGTTTATTTATATAGCGCCAAATCACGACAAGAGTCGTCTCAAGGCACTTCACTTAATAAACATTCCAATTCAGGACAGTTAATTAAGCCAATCAGAAATAATTTTTCCTATATAAGGAACCCAGCAAATTGCATCAAGTCACTGACTAGTGTCAGTGACTATACAGCAATCCTCATACTAAGCAAGCATAAAGCGACAGTGGAGAGGAAAACTCCCTTTTAACAGGAGGAAACCTCCAGAGGATCCCGGCTCAGTATAAGCAGTCATCCTCCACGACTCACTGGGGATCGAGAAGACAGAGCAGACACACACACACACTAACACACACACACACACACACACACACACACACACACACACACACACACACACACACACACACACACACGCACACGCACACGCACACGCACACACACACACACACACACACACACACACACACACACACACACACACACACACACACGCACACGCACACGCACGCACACACCGCTCTTTGGTGGCACTTCACACTTTGGTGTGTGGCTTCATCTCTGGTCCGATAGTTGTGTTTCTCTCTGAGCCTTGCCTGTCCCAAAACACCTCCATTAGTAAATATCATTTCAGCTGTTACAGGTGACTGGAGCTCTATCAGAAGAAAGCACACGTTGTGGGCAATCCGAGTCGAAGATGCAATCACCGCTGGGCATTCTAACACACAACAGCAAAGAGACACTGATGCACATACAGACAGGTAGACTACTTTTCTCTTAAGCAACTTGATCTGCTGCCAGATCATTAAGGCAGCCAATGGAAGATACAGGAGGAAAATAAAGCTGTATGCATTTTAGAGATGAAGACTGGAAGAGAGTAAAGAAATGTGAAATAGGTGATGAGAAAATGAGGAAAAACGATAGGGATGGGTTTCATATTGGTGGCAAAGCTTGTTTCTGTGAGTTGTGTTTGCTAAGATTTATCCTTTCTTGTATCTGGGCCTTTATTAACTTCTAATGCCCGCTCTGTTTCAAACGTATTATGTAAAATGTTTTTCTACACCATAGAGCAACATGGCTTTTTTTGCAGAAGGAACAAGTCACAGTACCTCCTTACATCTTCATTTTAACCCCAAAAAAGTACATGATTGCTGGTTGAAAGGATATCTAAAGCCATCTGTTACGGCTGCCAGCCTGGCCAGTGGGATGCATGAGCCAAGATCACTCAGTCCTGGTGATCAAGCCTGACGCCGCCCCTCCTCCTCATCCTCTCTTCCAGGCTGCTGAGGAGCACAGCTGCGCTGAATCCTGTTGATAACCCCACACCTGGGATAAAAAGGCTGTGCCTTTAGCAGTCTGGGAGGCAGCAGTGCAGGGGTTCTGCTGTCCTCCAGGCCTCATTTTGGTTTTAACCCCTTCGTTTTGATGAGTTTTAACTTTAATAGTTTTAACTCTGAGTGATCCACATGGATCTTTGTTTGTCGTCTTGGTTGACTCTGTTTTAAGGTTAACATCGTAGTTTACTGACTTTGGGATTTCAAAACACTCAGTGTTTTCGTAGTGTGTTGGTTTTGTTATCAACTTGTGTTTTTTAAAGCTCCTTCTGTTTTGGTAAAACTTTTAATAAAGTTTTAACCAGGTGTTTTAATGTTGAAAATTTGCCCTTTAAATGTTAACCTTTTGGTCTTGATTTCGTTTGTTTGGCATTATTTTAATAATGCTCTCCATCTGTTTGCTCTTGTTTTTAGAACCTTTTACAACAATTAAATCCATTTTAACTCCACTGTCGCATTTCTTATGTTGCCCCCTCCTTCACATTTTAACACCTCCTGTCGGGGACGTAACACCATCTTTATAAAGCCTAGAAATGTAGACAAACAGAAGCAGTAGCAAAATACTTTGTTGATTTAGCCACACTCCATTGTAGCCTCATCAGGTCTTCCACTGGTGTGGCTGAGTGTTGGTTGGGCCAATAACAGCAAATAATGGAGCAAAACAACACAGATGGCATTGGCTTAGGAAAGGTGCTCATTTAAAATGACTTCAGCATCAACTTAGAAATATTTAGACTTGGGATTGTCTTCGAGCAGACAAAGGTACTTAAGTTCTTTAATTTGGAAAATAATGTGTTTGTTTTGCTGATGGGACTCAGCAAAAGTATATTAACATAATTTGGGTGGCACATTGCTGTGATTGATCCTGGTACTGTCCAGTTGTGTGCAGAGATGGTTTAAAGACAACCATAGATTTTGCCCCTATGACTGAGTCATGACCAGACAAAATATTTACATATATAGGATGGCTTTCCAGGCTAATCTTCATATTGAGTAGACACATAACTATGGTTGCTATATACAAATATATACATTTTTATCAGACGACTTTCATTTTTCTCTAAATATGACTTTTTTCTGAATTTCAAAGCACTTTACCCTTTCTGTTCAGCACCATAGACAGCACCCATTTCTGCAGCACTTGGCTTTTCTGTTCAGCACCACGGACAGCACCTGTTTTTCTGCACTTAACCCCAAAATTCCACTTCCTCCGCTCCGCTCCGGCACGAACTCCGCAGCAAAATCGGTCCCATTGTAGTCAATCAGAGCTGTTCCACTATTGCGGCCGTGCGGCGCATTCCGCCATCCGGCAAAAATAGGATCGATTCTATTTTTGCCGAACGCCGGAGCACCTACGCAGTCAATGGACAGAAATCGCAACCGCCAAACAGGAAAGGGAGCAAGCACAACTTCCGTTATTTCACAACAAATCGATAAACAAAAAGCGTTTTTTGTTTCATATGCACAGGTTTAACAACTTTTAACAACTATCAATGGCGGCTGAAATTTAAATGCACAAAAGTAAGCCATAAATACAGTTTTCACTATCAAAGTAGTCACACTTTGTTGATCCAAACACTGCTGATCTCTCAACACAAATGATGGGCAGATTAAACAGTTCTTTTCGATGCTTCTCCCACACAACGGGTGTTTGGATTTAACTTCCGCGTTTATTGCTCGGTAGGGGTTGTACGAAATAGTCGACTAGTCGACTTCACGGCTCTGTAGTGACTTTTTATGCCTGTCATCAACTAGTCGCTGTCACGTGATAATGACTGACAAGATGCAGTCCTCGGAAAAGACAGCAGGTGTTGAGCCCCTGCGCGTCTGGATCGAGGCGGAGGCGACGCGCTGTGCG
Organism: Nothobranchius furzeri; assembly: GCF_043380555.1. Taxonomy (NCBI): domain Eukaryota; kingdom Metazoa; phylum Chordata; class Actinopteri; order Cyprinodontiformes; family Nothobranchiidae; genus Nothobranchius; species Nothobranchius furzeri. The sequence goes on from NC_091747.1 coordinate 55,823,230, forward strand.
GTACTGACACCGGCGGTAAAACGGACATTTAACCAAACTGTGACCTTTACCCTCTTGCAATTTAACCTTCCTCTCACCCCCATCCTAATCTTAACCAGTTTGCACATGCAATGCTCTGATAATTGACGTGCGCTCCAGACATTGCGTCCTGAGCACCGCCAAATCAGGTGTCACCACCTCAAAAACAAATTAAACACGCGATCGTTCATGTCGGCTCATTTCATTTCATGTTTTCTGTCTGTTATTTGTGCCTGATGCGTTTCGCTGCTGCGGAGTGAAGCGCATCAGCTGTTATCCTCCGGTGACGCACCCCCAAGATTCCACTATCTCCACTCCGCTCCGCTCCGGCATGAACTCCGCAGCAAAAACGGTCCCGTTGTAGTCGGCCGGCGAGCAGCGGCACTCCGCTGTTTTTGCGGTCGGTAGATCTTTTAGAACTGCAGTTCAAAGGTAACTCATGAGGTGAATATATATGAACCCAGGTAGCAGTTTTTCTTTAGGATTGAGAGGAGATGAGACAGGACAGAAAAATAGTCAAATAAAAACAAGTTAGTTTTTGTACCTGGTGGTTGCAACAAACAGACACCACTGAAGGTAATCAGAAGTGAGGAACAGAAAATGAAATAATTATTTTAATGTTTAGAGCAGCAGGAAAGGCTGCAGGCACATCAGTGAGTTTGCGGCTGCTGCGCAGGGGGAGGGGGGAGAGGGCTGAAGTAGGAAGCAGAAAGTACCGTTGTTAAAAGAGATGTGTTAACTTAGAAAATGTGGGCGCAATTTTAATTGTCAAAAACTCCAGCGAACCTACCGACCGACAACCCCCCCCCCCCCCCCGGCCGCCGCTTCCGGCGTATGACGTCATCAACGACTAGTCGAAGTCGACTCGACTTTCATTACTTGACTGTCGACTTTAAAAAAAATAAAGCCGTGCAGGCCCTATTGCTCGGACTGTATCGCGAGATCTCGAAAATCCCGCACATGCCTGTTTGCGCACCTCAGGTCTCCGCACTGGAGCAGAGCCGTTGTAGAGTGGGTACCAGTAAAAATTGTGTTCGGAAGCGAGCGGCTGCGGAAGGCGGGGGTGGAGCGGAGGTAGTGGAATTTTGGGGTTACCCTTTCTGTTCTGCACTACGGGCCGCACCCGCTTTTGCCGCACTTGTTGTTTCTGCTCAGCAGCATGGACAGTGCCAGTTTCTGCAGCACATTACCCGTTCTGTTCAGCACAAAGGGTAGCTCTTGTTTTTGCTGCCCTTTACCCTTTCTGCTCCACAGCATGAACAGCGCCCATTTCTGTTTCCGCCTGAATCAGCACCATAGACAGCACCACCCAACCTCCCTCCTGGATGCGGCCAGTGCAGCTGCTCTGCATTCCTCTAATGACAGGTAGAGTGGTGATCACCACTTTTGAACAACAAGGCTGCCAGTTACTCAGAGGGCTCAAGATATGAGCTGTTGTCCCCAGATGACTCTGTGGCACAATTAAATTATGACGTTGCTTGTTCTTAGGAACTTGGTAGGGAATGTGTTCATCTGTTTAAACTAGTTTCCAGCTTCGTTTTGTTTAATTAAATAGCGTAGATCTCAGTGTGTTTGTTTAGTAGCCCCAAAGCTTCAATTATTAGTTAGTTTCATTATAATATTCCATTTGTTCAAGTTCCTTTAGTTTGCTTAAGAAGAATGCTGCCGTGTAAAATAGCCTCATTCAATAGCCCTATTTTGATGAATTCTCCCTTCTGGGTTATTATTTGTTATATTTATACTTAGTTTAGCCTAAAGGCCTTCCACATTTAGTTTCCAACTCTATTTTATAATTAGGTTTGACTTTTTTTTTCCTACTCTATTCAGTATCCAATTTTGGGGTTTGACTCATTTTGTGATTCAATCTTTTCTTTTTCATTTTTCAAATTTTGAGAAAAAAAAAAGAAAAAAAAACAACTTCGCGTCTTTGTTAGGTTAAATTTGGGGTCTTAAATTCAAGTCTCGAGAAAATAAAAATCAGGTGAGACAAACTCATTGATTGAGTTCTACTGTTGGCATTTGTCCTTTCTGTTTGGAAGGAAAATTGTTAGTTTATTATTTATTCAAATAAATCCATCAATAGAAAATAAATATTTGATTTAAAGGGCAGATGGAGGGAGCACAACTTTTACTCCTGAAAAGAAAAGTGATAAAAGAGAAAGACGTTAAGATGAACTTTGCTTTCACCTTGATTTGCTCTTGAAACCTTTCCTTCCACCTGCGGCATTCATCCAAATTAACTTCTCCTCGGGTTTCAGACTCATGGTATAAAAGGATGATTCCAAGCGGATTTTATAGCTTAACCGCACAGTTACGAGAAGGATTCAATTACACGTTCTTTACAGTAAAACCAAAAAAGCCTCAACAGTGGAATGTGTGTGTGTGTGTGTGTGCGTGCGTGCATGTGTGTGTGTGTGCGCACAAACACACATGTGCTTCCCATTGTCATTGTGTTTGACATCTTACATTTTCCTAATTCAGTCTCCAAGTGGAAGCATCTGTTTTTCATTTAAACCTCGCAGCTATGGGGGACTTCTTTCAAGACTCGTGCACATCTGCTCCGACAAACAAAGTGTGAAAGCAAAATGTTTCACAAGGAAGTTTCTTTTTTTTTCTCCACCATGGTGCCGTCATGTGTGAAACTGGATGGGCAATGGCACCAGGTATGAAATTGTGAATGAATGAAACGTGTGGCAGAGTTTTACATTACATGCTTGAGAACATGTGGAGTTTACTTAAATATTTATAAGTTTCCATTAACGACCTCCCTGCGATGACTCTGCCCCACTTCAGTTTGCTGATACCGGTGGTCTGACCTGTTCCCAGGTAATTATAAATTAATCATTGACTCAACTGGGTCAGTGCAGGGCCAAATTAAAATGAGATATATCTCTATTCCATGTTATCTGTGCTAACAGAGGTGTGAAAGCAGAGCACAGACAAGCTGACGCTGTTGTGGATGTACATATTCTCATCAGAACCCAAAATATTATATAACCCTTATTTAAAGAGCAGGAAGTGCCATTTTCTCTCCTCTCCTGAGAGCTGCTGAGTACATACTGCTTCTGAAATGGGCAGGTAGAGTATTTTTGCAAAATGCATGGCCTTGTTGGTTGAAAAGAGCGTTATCAACTTTGATCCCAAGACTTTGCTGGTCTCTAAATGGTTTTCATTAATTATGGTCTGCCTGTACAAAACATTTTGGTTTCACCTTTCTGCACATGGCTGATGCATAAATCATGCACACTAAATAAGTTGGAAACATTTTCAAAAGATTTAATTGTGTTTCTATAATGCAAAATGTCACATTTTAGAGAAATTTGCTTCTCACTGAAGCCTTCTTTTCATAGCTATGCTGTTATTTATAACGGCTCAGTTCTTCTAAAGGCTCTAACAAAAGCCACTGAGTCATGTTCTTTCTTTCTGTACTTTCCAAAAGGGAGGAAGGCATACATCAGTGAGAACGATAGATTTAATCTGATCATGAGGAAACAAGTGAATCAGAAAAGGCATTTAAAGAGGGCATTATGCTCACCTTTTACATCCATTTTCACTGCCATGTTGGTCTGTACAGCCTCTCTAAACACTCCAAACTTGAAAAAACCCTTTCATCCATTCTATGTCAATATTTGGTTTTAAGAATTATGTGCCTGAAACAAGAGGTTTCAAAAAGTTCCTGATTGTGACATCACAACTGGGAAATTTATGTAGAACCTCTTCTTATGTGCAAGAGAGAGTTGCTGCTGGAGGTGCAGCTTCTCTCCTCTGAAACCCTCCCAGATATTGGAGCTTCTCAGCTTATAGCAGCCTGAGTGTGGGGATGAGTGGGTGTGGCCAGGTCCACCTTGTTTTTTTAAAGTGGCACAGCCCTGCAACGGCTCACTCTGTAAGGCAAGCAAAATGTCAAAAATAAAACAGCTGAAATCGCTTTATTTGGGAGGGATTTAGTGCAAAATGTTTTTATTGCCCATGGGACTACTGTATCTGTTTTAGAAAGTCAAACTATGTCTCCTTAAATAACAACTGCTATAATACCAACAACATAAATGAATGAAAATCTTTGTATGATTTTTAAATGTGCTGCATATTTGCTAAATGTGTATGTAAATAGATATAAATATTTGTTATATAGTTAGCAAAAATCGCCAATTTGACTTTGGGATAGTAAGAAAACCTAAATGTGGTGGTGGTGTGTGTGTGTGTGGGGGGGGGGGGGGGGGGGGGATTGTCACACCTCCAGCTGTCACCAACCTTTTGGCAAATTGCAAAATCAAGCTCCTCTTAATGAGTTAAGCCTCAGCAGCTTGTCTCAACTTGTTATGGTTCCACACAGTTTAATGGCAGTTTGGAAGAAAAGGAGAATCAAGGGCAGGTGAAATCATGACAGGTATGAATTTGTGTTGCTCAACTGAGAATTGTCTGTGTGAAAATCTGCCACTGATACAAAAGGAAACAGATTTCTGGGACTCTCTAGCCAATAAAAGGAAAAGTTGAGCAGCCTGTAATGTATGTCATCTGAAACCATTCATGCGTAGAACTTTAAGATCTTCTAAAATAGATGGAGTTATGTATTTTGTCGTTAGATTTAGAACAATTTATTCGATTGTGTCGACTGCAAAAGTGAATCAAATGATAACTTTGAGAGTTTTATTTAGATTCATCCAATGACTTGTAGATATTCTGCTAACAGAAACAAACAAACTCACACAAAAACATTATTGGCCTTTTTTCACTTCCAGTGAAGGGTGTGAATAATAATCCTCTACATGCATAAAGCCACAAAGACCTCATCAACTCAGAATCAGAGTTTGAGCAGGAAAACTTTTGGCTGCTGAGCAAGGAGGAAGCATCAGCTGTCAGTAAGTCATCCCCCCACCTCTTTTATCATCCTCACATTCCTATAATCTGTTGTCATTCTCCACTCTAATGCCTTTTTTTGTGATATTCACTTGCATTCTTTTGTTCCCCCCCCCCCCCCCCCCCACACACACACACACAGCATCATTTTTTCATTATTGCTTCCCCTCTTCTGCTAATAGACACCAAAGAAACACTCTCTGTAGAATTAGGTTTGCAGTGCTCTCCTGCAACACGGGGACACATTTTGATTTAATGAGAACTTCAGCTTGTTGTACACGAGCCCCCACTGAGCTTTCTGCAACGTGACTGTTGAATCAAGTCTACACGTTGTAGTAAAAGCATGACACTGCTTTTGTATTTCAATTCATATAAAAAGGAGGGCTGGACAAATTCATTCGTTTTTTACGGGGGAGTCTAAAGGTTCTAAGAGACACCTGAGACTGCAACTTCCAATAATAGTCACTGATGTTCTTGGTTCTTTTGCCTTTTTTATTCATACCACAGTTGCATAACATTGACAACCATTCAATAGCTTGTTAAAGTTCATTGAATTTTGTCTAATTTATCTGCATTGGTTCATGTTCTGTAAGGGAAAAGCCCGATTGTTTGGTGCTGTCTGGTTTATTGTGCAGCTTGTGCTAATGCTGATCCACATGGATAAACTCTTCAATAGCTGATGATGCTGATTTTTGCAATTCATTGCATGGAAGCAGCGTAATTAGAAGTCAGGACTATTGTACTCATACTTCTGCTATGTACGGTCTGGGGTGTTGCATTTTAAATCTTTTTACTTCTTCTCCTGGCACTCACAGAGCACAGACGCTTCTGCTTTGATCCCTTATCTTTTTTTCCCAAGGCTCTTTTGTCCTGTCTGCCTACAGAGCGCTTCTCTGCATTTCTTCTGGAAATCCCTATTTTTCAGAAATGGATTTAATTAATTGGTCATTCAACACGATTGATAAGATTTTTTCTACGATGAGAACAGAGGAGGGGGCTCCCACTTGCCCTCATGGGACACACGCAGCGGGATATATGCTCGATTCCTGGAAAGAGTGGAAGGTCGTATGTCTCTCTCAGCTGTCCATTGAGGACGTCGAAGATATGTGGATATTTGGCCTGATGATCACTGGATTTCTTCTGATTGGAGTGGGAGGATATCTGGTTTTCCGGAAAATGGGGAAGATGGGAGCGATTGGAGGGCGACCCGCACCCTTGGACAGCACCGTCCGGGTGGAGACCTCACAGACTGGGACGTTACTCGAGGTGAATCGTAAGCTGGATAATGTCTTAGCTGCGTTACTGGTGTTAGTGCGCAAATTGGATGTCATCTCGGAGAGGGTCACTGGACGGTGTGGAGATGTTTAATAACCCGAATTGGCTTCACTGAAGGACTGGAATGACCAGTTACAGACTGAAGGCAGAGGGGAAAATTATCTTTGCCTGACACAAACATAGTCTTATTATCCTGATCTGACGCCAAGGCAGCCTTGGACTGCCAACAACAACCCCCACGAAGGAAGGAATGCAGACAGATGCTGTGGAAACCCGTCCTACCCTCCACCCCCCACCCCCACCCCCCCACCCCCACCACCCCCACCCCCACCACCCACCCCCACACCACCCCACCCCGCCTTCAGATTGTGGACTTCTGCATAGCAAGGCCATTAATCTGCGGGAACTCAATGTGCCCTGTGCTTCTCCCTCCCTCCTGCAGACACAGCTGGCTGAGCGCTACAAATGGCTGCTGGCCCTGGGAAAACAGGATCCCAGTGCCCCACCCCCCACCCCCACCCCCGCCTCCCTATCGGAGTCTCATGTTGTGAATGTTGATGTTCGTGCTTATATGTTTGAGGTGTTTTTTTGCATAGTACAGCTACGCCCTGTCGGGAGTAACTCTGGTATGCCTTTTTTCCCCCTCCCCCAACTTATCCTCATGTAATTCCCTTTTCATCTATTAAGGTAACGCGACTCTTGTTGCGAATGACCCCAGTCACCAATTCTTGTCATGTGTCTTGCCCATGTATGTCTGATCTCTGAATTGTGTGTACTGAAACTCAATTTCATTTCTCTGTATGTCTTGCACATGTGGTAGAATTGGCAATAAAACGACTTTGACTTGACTTTGACTTTGATGTACTTAATGCATGTTTTGCTACTAACATCATCCAGATGTCATCACCCGATAAATAAAACTGCTGCTTGCAGGGTTATGTAGTTATTAGTGTTGCAAGGATTTTATTTCGTGATTCATGTCCTTGCATCAGTAAGTGGTGGTCATGAGCACAGAAGAACATCTAGAGCAGGGGTGCCCAATCCTGGTCCTGGAGGGCCGGTATCCAGCAGGTTTCAGTTTTAACCCTTCTTCAACACACCTGAATTCAATCAGCAGGTGATTAACAGGCTTCTTCAGAGCCTGATTGACTGCTGCACAGGTGATTCAACCACTGAATCAAGTGTGTTGGAGCAGAGAAACCACAAAACCTGCTGGATGCCAGCCCTCCAGGACCAGGATTGGGCACCCCTGATCTAGAGCATCAGGTCTGGTTTATATCCGTTTATTTATTTTTTATTATTATTTTTTTCATTTATTTTTTTTCCCCACATATTCCCATCAAATTGGGGATTCTTCCTGCAAGATCCATTCACATACCTGGCATGTCTACAGAGTCGTTGTTTTTGGCCGTAAGGGTCTTCTTGTCTAGTGACCTGCCATGCAGAAGATCTGAAGAGGCAACCGAATGAAGACAAACTCTTTTCCTTTATGATTCTCAGTGGTGTGGTGAATGCTTTTTCTAATTAAAAGCAGTCACTTTGAGTTTTTCATGCAGGCTGAACATGACGATGGTGTCATACATCTATCTCCTGCATTAGCTTCTGATGGAAAACAGACGGTGAAACTCTAGGACATGAAAAGCCTGACAGATCTATGTCACATTGTGAATTAGCGTTCATGGACTCACCCATCTGGACTCACAATGGGGAAGGCTGTTGTTGTTTTAACGTCCACTAACCAGCAGAGAATGTCTCACCTAGTAGAAGCTAACTGTTAGCAACCTCCCCATACAGTGGAACTCCTCCAGGCTTGTGTTATTTATGGAGGTAAAACGTCCACATTGCAAGTCAGTGGTAGAGTCATGCTGTTGTTAACCAATCCAAGGCGAGATGTCCAAATATCAGGAAACAAGACTCCAAAACCTGCCAACTGAAGCTCAGCTGTGATGTGGGCAGCTATTAGGTAAAAGTAATTCACTCCTTTATTTTATGCAGCATCCTCATTCAGACAGACAGCTCTAGAGGCTCTAGAGGCTCCAGAGCTGTCCGCAGAACAGCCCCAGCCTCCTTTATTAGCTTAATCTGCTCTATCCACAGAGTTATAGAAGATACGTAACATCTAGACTGCAAACACAGAATGACTTTCCATAAAACACTAATTCGCTCATTATTTCAATGAATTTGCTGTGGTCTCTAGTTTAAATTAATGCCTACCTAGAAGTTAGCTGGAGGAGAGGGGGGCAGAAAACAGCTGGATTTTGACTCTTATTCCTTATCATCCATGATATTCGGGTGTCTCATCTCCGATTGGCTAACAGCAATGCAACTCTTCCACTGCCTCCGTTCGCTCAGCAACATTGATGCTTTGAGTGTTCCGATTATTCATAATTAGACCACTTGAAGAATTTTGTGATGGGCGATGTTTAGCTAATAGGTCTGCTGTGGTTAAAGACAAATGGATTTGATTTTTTAGCTACCAGGATCTTCTCTTGGATAAGGCTACAGCTGAAGAAGAGAGCTTTACTCCACCTAGCTGGTCTGCACAGGCCTAGAGGACTTTGGCACCACCTGGTTTCCAACACTTTGTTCAATCTATAATAGAAAGAAATAAGGCAATTCTGAAGGCAACAATGGTAAAAAAAAAACACTTTGCTAGAAAGGCTTATCTAATAAATTGGCCAGTGAGGGAGTAAAACAGGATTTTGGATGTAGGCGTATTTGCAATACTGAGAAGGGAGCAGAAAACAGTATTCTGAAGGGATGAAGCAACTGTTAAAAGTTTTATTCTCTATGAATTCCCTGTCGTATTCAGGTGTAACGTCTATTTATTCACAGACTCATTACTAGAGAGCTGACTAGTAAACTCTGCTGTATCACTCATCAATGTGTTGTGGATTTTTGTGCAGCCCCTCTGGCAAATGTCTGACTGCCCCGACACGTAAAAACTAAAACTCAGGAAATAAGTGATCAATTATAACTTTACTCTCTGCATTGATATAACTTTATACCTGTTGTGCAGCGTTGATGGGCAGACATTACACATCCAGCTCATCCCTCACTGCCTTTGATGAAGCCAAAGTTTGCACGTAATTTGCATTTTGTTTCTTGCATTTTAAACAGTAAAATTAGGCGCCTTAATAAATGTGCACTTAAGAAACGCTCATCCAATATTATTCCAAATCGTTCCAGAATTCAAATAAAGCAAAATTAAATCAAATGTATTCATGATTAATTGCTGATTATTCCATTTCACTCTGGACTGTCACCAACCACTAGTTTCATTTAGTAATGGCCACAGGCTACGCACGAGGATGAACAACTTCCTCAAAAACTTTTTCTTAATCAAATTCAAACATTAGCTGTGACATTCATACCTTAGATTTTTGTTCTAATTCATGTTGTGAATAATACTGAATATGCAAAAACGGTATCAAGTATGATGCAAATGCAGTCTTAAACTTCAGAAAAGAATGAAGTGAATGACTTGACCTTGGTTCTAAAGCAGTTGTTCATGAAAACAAATGATTGTTCAAAGATCATTCCAAATGTAGGACTGCAAAGGAAATCATCTTTTTTCCAGTTAAACCCACCTGTTTCACAAACGTTCCTTTAAGGCTACATGAAAGACATTTCCTCGATAACGAGGTGGGCTGAAAGCAGATTAAGACCCAGAGTGCTTCAGTAGTTGTTCTTTTGCAATCAGACAAGGATGAAGGCAGAGAGGACCTTAAAGCAATCATAATTACATTTATTTGTAATAACTCTGGACATGTCAATGCAAACTCTGTTAGGAGATTAAAAAAAGACATTTTCATGTTTAGCTTTTAAATTGTGAAATAAGTGGCTGACCAATCTATACTGTTCTAATCACGCCGGCTCAGTGGCCTTTTAGTACAAGTGTCCAGCCACGGTTGGGTCATGCCAAATGCATCCCCCTCGACACTCAGCATTAAACAGTTTGATTGGAGAGTTAATGCACAGCTGTGTCTGTAGCTCACTGCCCCCCCCCCCCCCCCCCCAGGGGATGGGTCAAATGTGGAAAAAATTTCAACTAATGGGATTTTTACTATTATTTTGAAGAAAAAAAAATCCAATTAGTTGTTTGATCCACTACAAATCAAATAAGTGTGTTGGCATGACTTCTTTAAAGTTCTCATTTGCTCGTTATTTCAATACATCTGATGTGGGCTCTAGTAGAAATGAATGCCTTGTGAGTTCTCTGTGGGAAAGAAACCTCTGATGCTCTTGTTACAGGAAGTAGAAGTTAGCCTGAGAGGTTAGCAGAAAATGGATTTGGAGTCTTTTTTATTATATTGGACAACTTGCCCTTAATTGGCTAACTCATCTAGTGCCTCCATTTACTCTGCAACAACGTTGATGTTTTATCTCTACAAAAAACACAATTCTGCCATGTTGTGAAGTTGCTAATGCTAATTGTTAGCTTCTACTAGCCAAGACAAGCTTTGCTGTCTCCTAAACCAACAAGAGCCTCCCCTGTCTTTAGCCAAGATGGCTGAATCCATGAATGCTAATTTACTGTGACTAGATCTGTGCGGGTTTTCCTGACCGGAGTGTTTTACCTGTCGGCGACTAATTCAGGAAATAGGGGTAGAAGACTATTTATACAGTCTTCATGCATGTGAAACTCAGAGTGACTAGTGATGTCACATTCATGAAGTAATCAAATCTTTTGGAGCAAACTTTGAAGTTGGTGATCATCTTAGCGACGTTTGCAGCTCTGACATTTTGTTTTAAAAATTTAATCCATATAAATAACAGTTCTGCCTCTGGAACTATCATGGGGCTCCAACTTTTGGAAACTGCTAGTATTTTAATCCAGCATGAACGATTACGGTTTTGTTAATGAAGGATTATCATGTCTTGGCACATGTGCTTTTGATCTTATCCCATGTGTGCGCACACACACACACACACACACACACACACACACACACACACACACACACACACACACACACACATACACACACGCACACACAGCAAGCACACACACACACACACACACACACACACACATTTTTTTTCTGGTGTTGATATGCAGATCAGTGCATGTCTAGATTCAAGGGAGTGTGTGTGTGTGTGTGTGTGTGTGTGTGTGTGTGTGTGTGTGTGTGTGTGTGTGTGTGTGTGTGTGTGTGTGTGTGTGTGTGTGTGTGTGTGTGTGTGTGTGTGTGTGTGTGTGTGATATGGGACATGGGAGAACGTAAAATGAGGGTAACTGGGCAGTCAGTGTTGGACAGAAATTTTTGACAACACTTTAGGGGGCCATCTTGACATGTTCACAAGGGTTGTCACTTTCTTGGCTTGAGTCTGAGATCTTTGCTCCTGTGTTTCTAAAAGTTTAAACATGTTTAAAAAGTTTGTGCAGCAAATTTCCATCCAAAATATTCATGCAGTCACAATCTGCAACTTTCCCTCACTTTCTGACTAGAAAGAAATGTATAAAAGGGTTTTGGGAGGAGCTGACAAGAAAAGTGTAGGAAACGAGGGAAATCTGCAAAAAAAAGTAATTGTGGAAATATTATGCAAAACTCACCTTTTTCCTCATTTTATGCTACTTTGTGGGTTTCTACTTTCTCTATAAACACTCCTAACAAGAAAAAACCCATCCATCTATTTTCTGTCAGAGTTTGGTTTTCAGGAATTTTGTGGTTTTCAGGAATTTTGTGCCTAAAATGATCAGTTTCAAAAAGTCCCTGTTTGTGATGTCACAAACTTCTAAATTAGAATATGCTGGTGAAGGTTCTCAGTCATCCAGGTCATAGTAATCCAAAGTTTTCAAATGAAGGCAGCTGGACTTTTTTGGCTTCTTTAAGATGTTTCGCTTCTCAGCCGAGGTGCTTTGTCAATTCTGACTGGAATATTGGAGAGTTTAGCTGCTAAACTGTAGCTGCCAATTGTTGCTTAACAAACTGAAACTACCTATGAATACCCCTCCTCCTTACCCCCAATGAGTTGATGATGTTGTTAATTTCTATTGTGTTAGAATGTTTTTCTCAATTACTGTAGATGCAGGAAGGTGTGACCTAGACTGAAACAGTTTTTAGTCAGTCATCAATTTCAGCATCTCAGCCTGAGCAGGTAATGGGTGGGCGTGGCCAGCTCCAGTTTTCTTAAAGTGACAGAACACTGAAACAGCTCATTTTCAAAGGTACTGAAAATGTCAAGACTAAGACGGCTGAAATCACTTTCTGTGAGAGGGATTTCAATGGTAAATGGCCTGTATTTGTACAGCCCCATGGCGCGTCATCCCATTCACACACACATTCAGACACTGGTGATGATGAGATACAATGTAGCCACAACTGACAGAAACACGACTGCTGAACACCGGTGCCACCATTCCGTCCGACCACCACCAGCATGGACGTAATTTGGGGGGGGGGGGGGGGACATGTCCCCCCCACTTTTTCCAAAGTCAAGTTTTGACCCCTGCACTTTTTACCATCCAAAAACAATATTACGCTATATTAAATTGACACTGGTTGAGCTCTAGGACCAAGTGGAAAACAACAGTTTGTGTTGAAGCCTGTTTCCCATTAGAACATACTGTAAAGATACCCCCCCCGTGCCCCCCCCCCACACACTTCTTAAGTGAAAATTACGTCCTTGACCACCAGCAACCATTTAGTGCAAAAAACTTTACTGCTATGGAGAACATAGAACTGTTATAATAAAGAAAATAGTCATAAGATGTTCTCTTCAAACAGTAAAACAAACGTTTTGTCCAATTTGTTCACAGCTAAGTTGCATTCAGAAAATTAAGCTAGCACCTCACTGAACTGCAAAAGGAGCCAACATCCCTAAACTAATTTAAGTAGGAGCCTGACTTCGCTCAAACACCTCTTGGTGGTACAGATGCAGGTCACCTCATACTTAATTTTTTCATGTTTCCAATTTATTTTTAGCTTTTTCAGTTTCAGCCTCTACCTGATCAACAATTTCATTTAATTATCAGCCCAACAAGTCAATAGTTCACCTCCACAGATTTGGACAAATTGCTAGAGCTGGAGGGTTTAAGCGATAACACTTGACCTGCTGTACTATCTATAAATCCTCCATTAAAATGAATACATTTTGCATCGACGTGCTGTCTCTCTCCTCACTTTTTACCGTAAATCTTCCAGCAACAACAAATTGAATTTTTGTCAGTTTTGGCACCCAGAACATCTTTTCTCTGATTGCCTCCACAATGAGCAACTTCTATGTGCAGATTGTCAAGAGCTCTGCAAAGAGCAGGATAATTACGGGTCAATTTATGGTTTTTAATAATACTCCAATGAGTTCCTCTGTGGGTTTCACTTTTTATTGGCATCCTGATAAAGGATGTTTAGTTGTTTTATTTTTATTTCTTTTTACCGCTAGTGCGAAAAGGCTCTACTTGTGTCTTTGCTGAAGCCCCGACACAGCTTGTACTGTGTGATCATATTTAGTCTTTTCAATATTAAAGGGCATTTAGAGAGTGAAAAGCTCAGAGGAATGTAAATCACTAAATAATTAAGTTGAAAATAAGTCTTTGCTTTCAAAAGAGCAGCTTTTATCTGATTTTATATCTAATGCTATCTTTGCACACCACCCTAATCTGCTAAAAATTAGCATGACGTTTGTTGTTTTCAGATCTAAAGTTAGCATATTCTTTAATGAAATGGTTCTTCTATAGATGTCAGGGAAAAACACGCACCTCTAAGGTTTTCTTATAAGCATTTACGCTTTTCTGCATGTGCATTAGTTCAGGTTTAAGGCAGCTTGTTCCAAGCTGGCATGTTTTTGTTGAAATGATTATTCAGCAGTCAATATCTAATTTCCTTGTCTTTCCAGGTAGAACAAATCTGAAAAAATACGTTTTCAGCTTTCCCCACAATCCACCTATTTCAGGAAAGAGTTTATTTCTTCTCCCCACTTTTCTGCTTCTTTCTCATTAACTTTGTGAATCAGTAGGTTTTTGCAGACAATAAATTAGATGCAAGTTTTTGAGAAAAAGGTAGCGACAATTCATTTGTATTCATTTTCCTGCATCAGCTGTGATGCTTCTGCAAAGCCAGCATGGATTGTTGTTACAATAATAAATCTGGCTTCTTCCCATCCAGGGAGTCTCCAGTCTGGATCCCTCCTCCTCTGGACTGTAAACACTAATGACCAGTCTCTGTAGCTAGCAAGGAATGTCATCTTTAAAAAACGCCTAGTACTCAAAAATGTATTTTTGTCTGAAAGGGAAAACAAGACCCCTGTCCAGTCTTCCTCAAGACGTGTTTAATCAGCAGAAATGGTTGGATCTTATCTTCAGAAGTTTTCATAAACGAACAACCGTGCCAGAGGCCCAGGAGATCATAATGGTGAGCCACTTGAGCCTCCCACTCAACTCTGCCACCAGGAGCGAGCGCTATGCCGGTAATCTTATACCATTGCAGCCATCTTTTCTGCAAGTGAGTAGTGTGTGTGTGTGTGTGTGTGTGTGTGTGTGTGCGTGTGCGTGTGTGTGTGTGTGTTAAGCCTGAGTCATGCTTCTGCGTCTGCGTCAGTGCCGAGACACGCAACGCCATTATCCGTCCTTGCGGGCCTGTTGGAGAGCCCCGCAAGGACGGACAGAGTCGAGCTCTCTTTTTTAATCATCCGTCCATCAAGACGGAGAACGCAAGCTTGTGATTGGTCAGGGCACTGCTGTCGTCTACACCGCCACCATTGCGTCCTCAAAAACATAAAGAGAGTCGAGGATAACTAGCAGCAGACACGGAGAAGCTTGCAGAATACCTCGCGAAAACACTCTAAAAAACATAAAAGTTTAATTCTCCGGTGACTGGAGGAGTGAAAGATACGCAGCAAGTATTTTATTTGTGGATGGAAATGACAGGAAACGTGGGTTTAGAGGTGGTGAGCGCATGAAAAGATGGAGGAGGATGAGAGACAAATTTGGTTGTGTTAAAAAGTCTCTGAAATACAAAAAACACAATATAAACACACTATCTTGGACCGATACGTGACAGAATACTTCAGAACAGTGCTTCGCCCTCTGTTGTCCTGGTGGGGAATGGCTTTGCAACACTCCCCAGGAGACGGAGAAGTATGAGAGCTAACATCTCCGTCCATGCATGCGTGTCTCTCCCTTTTGGAGCTGACCCAGGCTTTGGTAGCTTGGTTTTGGGGGTAGGGTGGTGGGGGGTGTTCTCAGTAATCACGGAGTGGAACTTGACTTGGAACTTGGTGAATCTGCTGTCTCTCAACATTCAGCATCAGAAACTCAGCAGATACTGAGGCGACCTCCTGGGGACACAAGCCTAAGTTATTGTCACAAGTAATGATATCAAATCACGCTTCTCTGATGACATGACAACAATGAGGCGTCAACGTGATCCAGTGACGATTGCTTTGGCATGCGTCACCAGAGGGTTTTTGCTTATGAAATTTTTACAATGAAATTCAGTTGAATTTTTGAAGATGAAATTAAGCAGAATTAAGAATTTGTACCATAGAAACGTCTGCTGGTGTATTGTAAGTTAAATTAAAATCAAATACAATAAAATGTCAATGTAATGTCTGAAGAGACTGCATTTCTTCCACATTTGAACAGAAATTAAATCAGCTAACAGACAGTTTCCATCTTTATCCAGCCTGCTGCTTATCTAACCCGCAGCTCTGCCACGCCACTGTGTGTGGAGGTAACCAACTATCGGACTGTGTGAGATACGAGGGGACAGAACCTCCACTTATAGGTTATAGAGAGCCGAAAATAATAGGCATTGAGGTGGAATGGATCGCTGAGGCGAGACATTAGTATTTTTGTCCTACTTTCCCCACAGCTTGTTAAAAGCAATCGTCTGGACAATCTGTCATCCAGCCTCCAACACCTCCCACCAGTGAGGCTCGATATGCACAAACACCATCAAACATTTCATGAACAAGTGATAAACAAACTGGACCTGATCCGTCAAGTTTGCAGATATATGGAGCAAGGACACCATCAAGCAAGCACCAAAGGAACGAGGACAAACACTGCCATATGTATTTGGAGCTGAATTTGTCTTTCCTTTCGTTCCCATCTCATATGCAGCAGGTGCTCGCCGTCTTTTGTTGTCATAATCCAGACACCTTAAAGTAAAATCAAACAACAATTGATGTTCTTTTTTTCTGCCTGCATTAAGGAGATTTTCGATCAGACTGCAGGCTTCAGCTTTCTCCTTCTTTCCTATAGAGCTTTTAGGGGAAAATTCCCTGAGACAACAGATCCACAGCTGACATAAAGCCTCTCTCAGAGTCCCCTTCAGCTGTCAGCTGCAATGACAGGATCAGACTTAGCACACACTTGATTTCCTAACACCTCCATCCACCCTGGAAATGTACAGAAGGACAGTAAAAATGTTCTCACTTGAGATCAGACCAGTTTATTCTAATACTGCTCTTTCAAAGTCCTCTTTGTATCGTTCTTTGCTGTTCAATGACACGTCTACAGAAGCTTGAGTGAACGTCTTGTATAGGTTTATGTTTTACAAGTTGAATTATGAGTTTAAGTAAAAAATAATTATAAAAAAACTTTAACTAAATTAACTGTATTAAAATATTTTAGCTGGGTATTGATCTCACAAATAAGTCACAACATAAATCTAATTTTACCTTCTAAACATGTATAATGACACCAGACACTAAATGAATAAGATGAATATTTTTCATTAAAGGAAAAGTTCCAGACCTTGGCTGCTGGTGCTTTTTTAAAGTGTTTTAGAAGATAACACCTTTAACATTTAGGACAATAAGCCCTTCAATCCATCGGACGTGAAAGCAGCGTGTAACGTAATAGTGGCGTTTTACCCACAATGGGACCAAAAGCATTCCACGCCGCCAGTCCTGCAAAGTCACCAAATCACGGGAGAATTACAACTCCACGCGTGATTTCAGAAGTCCACATAATATTAAGCAAGGAGAACGACTGTTGCATGTACCCAAAAAAGTCTGTGGTCTAATTTCTGTCCTGTTTATGTTGGTTACAATAGTTTCAAAGGATGCGACGTACAGTTATCTACACGTGACTTTTATTTTGAAAGCTTCTAAAAGTTTTACAGTGCTTTCTTCTTTGACTTTCTGTCTGGCCCAAAGTGCAGGGATTGGCTTGTTTTTGAAGCGTAGTGTGTAAAAAAAAAATACACTCAAGACGTAACGATAGTATCCCTTCGCTTCTGAGACGCATTCAAAACGTTACACTTTACCACCATAATGGCAGCTAAGTGTCACGTTGCACGTTTCACGGCCGTTTTGCCATGCTTTCACATCTGATGGACAGAAAGGATCAGTGTTACTTAGGTCT
The DNA here is from genome assembly GCF_043380555.1 of Nothobranchius furzeri. Classification (NCBI taxonomy): domain Eukaryota; kingdom Metazoa; phylum Chordata; class Actinopteri; order Cyprinodontiformes; family Nothobranchiidae; genus Nothobranchius; species Nothobranchius furzeri. The sequence continues at coordinate 55,840,694 of NC_091747.1, forward strand.
TGCATATCAAGTAACTCTACTGTTATTAATGTTAGGAAACAGGAGTTTGGGCACATCTCATGTAATCAGCAGGAATGCGTTTTATACAAACTTTATTTTGTGGCAGTGATCTTTAGCAAGACATGAAATATTCTTTGCAGCAGTAATTTGGGATTTGCTGGTGAAGGATCTCAGTCTTTTACAGTTCTAAGAAGTTAAAGAGCGGGTCAAGTGTGCCTCAGAGTCCTTCTCCACCCGCGTATCAATTTTAAAAACTGCAACATTAGTAGGCGTTGCCTGGCGGACCGAGGGGGCAGAGCCGCGGCAGTGACAAAGACGATGGGTAATGAGATGATGCTAGCTCCCTTCACTCTGAGCAGTCTTTAGAAGTGGAGGACGTTTCTCCCCCTCCTTACCCAGACACTCAAGAAGAAAGGAACCAAGTCTATTTGGAGGAGACAAGCGGACCTGAGCCTTATTGTTTTGAGCTTGTGAGTTGCCTGAAACTACCGGAACCGACCCAACAGAACCAGCTCTGAATGGTAAGTAGCCGTTAGCCATAGCATTAGATTAGCTGCAGGGTTTGGCTCCACGGCCCTAGAGAGCTAGTATTCAGCATGTTTTAGAGATTTATCTGCTTCAACACACCTGGTTTTAATCAGGAACAAATAGCTGAGCTGCTTAACAGCTAATCTAACCTGTTAAAGCAGGAAAACCACTGAAACGTGCTGGATAGCAGCTCTCCAGGAGCCCTGGGCTCAAGTTACAGTCTGCTGCAGAAAGTTATGAAAATACCCCATGAGAAAATTATTCTGTAATGTGTTCAGCCCACTAAAACTGTCCTGATTTCATTATTTATTTACTGATACCAGCTGCTCTCTTGGTCGTAGGTGATCCTCTGGTGTCTGCAGGTGGTCTCCTCTGCTGGTGTCGTCAGGATCAGGAGCTTCCAGAAGAATGTGCCTTTCAATGACTCTTTCCCCCTTATTTGTTATATTAATTAAACAAATCTCAATTTATATATTTCCTGTTTTTGTTCATGTCCATAAATACTTAAACATGCTTGAAATTAAAATGAGCTTTTAACAGTGAGGTGCTAGTTTAATTCATCACAATAGAGCTAGTTAAACATGCAACAATGTGATAATTCAATTATTGTAATTTATAAATATTCATTAAAATATAAAAACTGGAATCTAAATGAGATATTTGGCAGCACAAAAAACTTGTCAAACACAATATTTATTATAATAATTGTAGGCAGACAGGAGACAGCTGATGGAGATTCTCAGTCATCGAAGGATTGCTGATGGTTTTCCAGGATCAGGAGATGTGGTGTTGTCTCTTCTCTCTCTATTCTGCCAGATGAGCTGATAGGTTACAGGTGTGTGAGGACATCCTCATGCTGTCATAACCAGATGACAGAGTTATCAGGTGATCAGCCAGGCTAATGATGAGATGCAGAAAGAAAACAAATCCAGGACAGTGTACAGTAATATGTGGCGTTGCTCACCTTATGTGCTCTTATAGAGTATTAACGTGTGCCTGCCTCATGGTGTAGAGTCCATATTTTGCTGAGTGTCCTGCAATAATGCAGGTTATTAGTTAATTTACTTTTGATAGCAAAGAACAAAATATTTAATGTAAAAGTTATTTACCAGGTGAATCAGCTCACACGTCACCACCAAGTGTCACAGGGCCAGAATCAGTAGCCTCCTTCATGATGTAATCACATACTTATTTAATTGTTAATATCTTAAAAATTCTGAAATGTTATCATTTTTTTTACCTTGAACAGTTCACTGAGCTTGCACTGTCACTGAGGTGGAAGCTGGAATAAACAGCAGACACCTCACATCTTGGTCTTTTCAGGGGTGTGGACGCTGCTCTGGGACTTTCTGGAAGATGAATTTCCGTCATGGTCCCTGTGTCACAAGACACGCTGAGGCTGGGAACACTAAACTGGGTGGCTATGTAAAAAACAAAGAAACGGCACATTTATAAATGTTTAAAAGAGCATAAAATCACATGTAACAATAATCTGTAAAACAAATTAAAACTAGAAGGTGATGATAAAATGTTTACATAGAAGATTATTAAAAATAATTCACCTTTGCTACGCCGGTAAGGCTTCACGTCAGCCTGGACAAGTGCATTCTTGCAGACTACTAAATCAGTCTGACAGCTAATGTCTTGGGTAGATTTAGCCTGAAAACAAATAGAAGCACATTGTTGTTGAGTTTATAAAGTCATAGATAATATACAAAAGAAACTGTCCTATACAGGCACTTTATAACATTCCTAGTGTGTGATCGTTATTAAAACGTAAAAGTCAGTCGCATATGATGTGAAGAGAGCCTGAAATGTGACCTCCTGAACAGAATTCCTCACAGAACCGGGTCACGCTGTAATGCTGTCTGTCAACTAGTGCTGCGTTAGTTAGAGCCACTGTTGCAGAATTACCGACTGACACAAAAACAACCCGAATTTTCTCCGAGTCTGACAGTAATAGTCATGTGGACCGTTTTGTCGGCCAGGGCTTCGAGATTTGTTCCGATTCGCCGCTGATTCTAACCTTACATCCCGTTCCACATTTTGTGAACTTGACAAATCAGCCCGAAGGCAGTGCAGACTGATATTAGCTAAATGAAGTGAACCCGCCATGGTGGGGGAGCAGAGTCGGTGGGCTGCATCTAAATCATGGAAGAGCCACAGTGGGCACGGCCTCCCTCTTCAAACGGAGACGTGCAGAATAACCCCGTTCAAACTCAATCATGTTGGCGAAGGAATCGTGGGCAAAATGCTGGTTGCAAACTACAGCACCAGGCGGGAGCTGACTGTTTTCCAGTACACCGATTGCTCGCAATCACTGGCGCCTAATTTCTAAGTCCAGCGGAAAGGAGTGCAACCCCACAGAGCCACCGAACACCCTACACTACACCTTCTTACCATACTAACACGACATGGAACACTAAACCCGAACTACTTTCCTAATAACACTAACAACTAAACACTAACTAAACTACAATATCAAACAGCCAAGCTAACACTAAATAAGTATGTATAACACTAAAAGCTATGCTAAAGATTAGGATATGCTAATGCTGAACTACCGCTAACCGTACACTCGCTTGCATATCCAACTCCCAACTCGCCACAAGGCGTGGCCGAGACTCTCGATGCTTTTATAACTTTGACACAGAGCTGCTACGTAGTACTCTACTGGTTTACGTAGTATCTTTCTCTTTAGCCATTGGCTAAAGTGTATTCAAAATGATTCAAACTATGTTTTAAGCTGAAGGTGGTGCTATACTGTGATATGTAGGCAGAAATTTTAATTTTTAAAGAAAATGCACCAAAATGCTAAAATAATGAATACACACATTTAAAACACTATTAGACACTCATTTGTACAGTTCATCAGCAAAAAAAGTTAATTTAGACATTACTTGCTCTTTAAATACGGACATTTAATCATCTCATCTTTGCAAGGTAAATTTGTTATTTTCTGTTCCTTCTGGTTCAATCCAGAAGCTACGTGCTAACTAATATGTTTACAAAATAGCATGTGTTGCTTGACTTTTATTACCAGGGGCAGATTTAGCGATTTGGGGGCCCAAGGCGAACACAGACATGGGGCCCCTTACACTAAATTTTTGACAATCTTACCTTTAACTGGATTTGCGAAACTCTCCCCTCTTCTGACATGAGTTATTTTCCCTTTTTATTAGTCCTCCTCTTTTTTCCTGTATTTCCCTCTCTTTGAGCGCTTTCAATATTTGCTCTGATTTCTTTTTCCTGTCGGTGCTCCTGTACTTTAGCCTTAGTTATTTTTTTTATATTTACCATTTTGGTCTATGTTTTCCTCCCTTGAAACATTTTCCATTGTTTTTCCTTTCTGCTTCCTTTTGATGTTTACATCGAAAAACGACGTCACTTTCAGAAGTGAAAATAAAAGCTTTTATGAAGCAAGCTGCTTCTTTCTCTTATTGGAGCCACTAGGACGGGGGTCGGCAACCCTCGGCTGTGGAGCCGCATGCAGCTCTTCCATCCATCTGATGCGGCTCTCTGTGCTTGTAAAATAATGAATGGATATTTAAATAAAATGCTTCATATTTTACTGCATTAATTTTACATCTGTATGCCAATTCTAAATGTAAAGATTGTCTGCGTAAACCTGAACAGTTCCAACCCGGTCTTACTGTGAGACCGGGTTGACGGGTCACGCTTGTGCGTAATCATAGGCGCTTTCTGAGCTGACGAGGATGTGAGATTCTGGGATTCTCCTCAGACGGCTCCTGGATGTGTCGCCACATTGGAGACAGGAACAAGAGCTATTCAGCCAAAAGTTTCATAATCAGGGAACATTTTCTAAGTGACAAGTCTCTCTGAGGGACCGGGTTTGGAAAACTCTTGCTTCAGTCGGAGGAATCTTCCTGCATGCGCTCTGGTTCTGCAAGGCGCTCCAAGCCCCTCTCCACATCTTCAGCTCGCTGTGCACTATACGTACGCGCTGACAGTGAGCTGCGCTGAGGAGTGTCCAGCTCAGATGTTCAGATGGGAATCTTTTCTCGAGTGATTTAACTACATCTGCGATGTGCGTAACGAATAAAATGTCAGTTCGTCTGCATGCGTCGGGGTAATTCTTTCTATTCTTTCTCCGTCAAAATAAATAGTCAAATACGGGAACTGTCCGGTCAACACAAGCCCTGCTTTTAACTGTTCTGTTTTCTTGTGAAAATTGTTGCAAGGAGGTATAATTTAACTTGATTAACACCAGAGCCAGGCGCACTGCGCCGTTATCTCCGTCGCTGTAAATGAGGGAAAAACAAATTGATCGGATCCTTTTCTGACCTTCCCCACCTACAAAGTTTAATTACTACAATTAAACGTGACAGAGCCTGGATTTGTATTCTGAACAGTCTAAACATGTTTTAAAAAGAAACATATGACAAAAGTGGCACCTGCTCAGTAAAACCACCAACAGGGTGAAAAATATCAAAATATTGTAGGCAGAGACGGGCTACAACTTCTGGATCCATTTTATATAAAGCATTTTATTGATTATCGTCTTATGAAAGATAACTTTGACGTACACGAGCGACCGATACTGGCTGCTGTCACCTGTTGTGATTGGTTAAAGCAGCTCTCTGCTGTCTGAGGGTAGGCCCCGCCCACAACGCCCTGGCTGCTGTGGCTCCCAGTGTTTTCTTTACTGTGGAAAACGGGTAATAATGGCTCTTTGATGGGAACAGGTTGCCGACCCCAGCACTAGGATAACTTCATTTCATGCATCATGTTTTGACTATCGCTTCGGGTTTGTTACGAACGCTCCCGCCTCTCTTCTTATTATTATTTGTGGTCTTATGGCACTTGGCAAACAACAATTTGGTGCATTACTGCCACCAACTGGATTGGAATGACTACCAGTCACTTCCAGTTTGTGCATCGCCGTCTTAGTAACCCTCTTATGACCATAATTATAACAGGGCTGCCTGGTATTTTTTAAATCTTATGGCTGTAAAATTGTAATAAAAAGTACAACATGTGTGTAACTCTTCTCCTTTTTTCAGAACAACCTCAGCTTTCAGTGTATGGTTTGTATTTAGAATTTATTTCTATTACAGCCTTTAAAAAAATCAGCTTAAAAGTGAAAAAAGCAAAAAACGAATTTGAATTTTTTACATTTATTACTGAACAGGAACTTCTAAATTACTGGACAAACAATTTGGGATGAACAATTTAAACTTTGAACTGTAATGCATCTATTCTTGAAAAAGTTTGAACCTTTGTATCTTTTTTAACAGTTTTTAAGACCATTATTTTTTCTAAACTTTCAGACGTTTTTATTTGATGTGGTAGACCTTGAAGCAGTTTCTTTCCAGCTGCAGGCAGAGCGCACCTCACACTGCCATGGGGTGCTTCTCTTGCACACCGTGCACTGCTATACCAAAAACTTTTGTTTTAACAAAAATAATTATTTATTGTAAAAAGATAAATAATGCTGGAATGAAGCTGAATCTTAGCCTGGCAAGCCAGACTAAATAAATGTATTATTTAGTCTGGCCATGCTCCATTGACGGCTCTTGGTTGTGGGGCGGGTTCTACCGTTGTCTTTCAAATGATCTCCGCATTCCACTGGACAATGAATGTGACATACTCTTGTTTCACTCTGTTGCATCATCCCACCCACCAGGCATATAGAGTGCCCTGATTGGCCCACAAAGCGGATAAAGCTCTGTGATTTGTTCACTAAGCAGATAGAGCACTATGACTGGCCCACCATTATGGACCAATCACAGCTCTTTGTGTGTTTGAAACCCCTCTAGAGAGCTGTGATTGGCTAGCCAGAGTCCTGGTAGGAGCTGCTGAGGTTCCAATGGAGCATGCCTAGACCATTCTTTGCAAAGCAAGAATTTGGTCTAGTTCACTAGGCTAGCTGAATCTTACAATTAGCAAATAGTTGAGGGTTGTTCAAATAAAAAAATTAAATATAAAGTCTGAACAAACGTTCATATCCTGGTTCACTGGAGATCTGTCCTTCTTCGTAGTCACTGTCTTCAGATATAAGCCTTCTGGGACACCTAATGGATCATGTTGATTTTCTTTGAGGCATTTTCATAATTTCATGCTGGCATTTTATGCTAATTAGCTTCCCCGTTCCATTATCCGCTTTCACCGCGGCGCTGCGCTCTGTTTCAATCAAGCTGTACAGCAGGATTTCCCCTCGCAGCGATATTTTCCCTAACTCTGATTGCTTCATGCTATAGATCGTTAGAAAGCCATTCAAAAGTTATAAAACGGAGCATTTTGGATGACAAACTCAGCACGTCTCTGAATCTGTGTTGTGATTCGTTGCGCTCAAGACAGGGAATCCCGGTGGCTACCGTAATGCATTGTATAAGCACGAAAGCCCCATTTTTAATCTTTTCAGCACTTTTGGAATTTCAATGATATGTTGAATGGTTCAGGAATTATTGTAATGAGAAGTGTGCATGTCCAATCCCGTCTGCGGCGACAGGTTGGTAATAAGAATATTGTGGCATTAACAGAGGGGTGCCGGCGGTCAGGGCTAGGGGGGGCCCCAACACAAGGGGGCCCCAGGCGGCCGCCTACTTATGCCTAATGGTAAAACCGCCTCTGTTTATTACATTTACAATCACAAGCTATTCAATTTAAAAAGAGTCACTGATGATTTAAATTTTGACTGAGCAAGGTGTGCTTGTTGAATGGCTTCCAATAGGAGTAACAGAGATGAATTTGGACTGAATCCGCCATTGGCCACTAGAAGGCAGGGAGGTTGGTATGTTTTTATTTACGAGGCTATGCTTAGATTACCGTCTCCTTACATTCCCACTTTAATCACACAGACTCCAACTGCTTAAGATCAGCTGTTGCTCTCTGTCTGCAGCTCCTTTTGTTTAAAGCTGCAGACAGAGTGTAGACTGACTGATTTAAACCACGTTGAAAACATCAGTAATTGCCTCAATTATTTGTAATTGTTTTTTTTATATTATCTTTGTTGTTTTGATGTTGGCATTTATGCTGCAACTATGTGTTGAACTTTACTGCTCCTCGGTTAGAACTCCCTTGGAGAAGTTTTTCCTGGTTGATAATAATAAAACATAACAATAAATAACAACAAAAAATTATTAATAACGATATTATTATTATTATTATTATTATTATTATTATTGTTAATGACAATAATATTACTAATAAGAATGCCTTTCTAGTAACAGCAAAACCAAACTCAAAGTGGACTGCTGCTGTTTTAAAATGACTTTAATGTGAAAATTGTCAGCCGTTTAAACAAACATTAGTTTAGAACTGTTTCCACTTTCCTCCGCATGTGTTTGTCTTGCACAATAATAATAGATTATTATCCTGGTTTATGATTAAATTAAAATTTAAAAATAATTTTTAAAGATTAAAGAATGTACTTTTTGCCACAGTCCAGTTTGATCTCGCGTGTGACATTTGCTCAGTGACTTTTGGAGTGAAGAATGGAAATGCTAAGAGACCTCAGCTGTGTCCCAATCCAAAGGCAGCATCCTTGCAAGTAGGCATTTTAAGGTTGAGATCGTCGTAGCCAAGCAACAAGGCTGCACAAATTCAAAGCCTACTTTTACACCTCAAAGAAAATAAACCTCAGATTTACTTAAAAATGTTATGTCAAGTGGTTCCACACAAGTGCTTTAAGTAACTGGTAAGAAACTTGGTTACTTAGTATGGACAAAATACTGTTGAGTTAGATTTACATGAGTGTTTTGGCTAAATGTAACTTACTTGCATTACTTAGCTCATAGGCGTCATATTAACCGGGGACGCCGGGGACATGTCCCCGGCAAAATTTGTGATTGGCAGCTGTGTCCCCCCCACTTTCAAAAAAGTCTGCTGATGAGGATTTTTGTTTTACCAGCTCAGATCTTATACCAGGGGTCGACAACCTGTTCCCATCAAAGAGCCATTATTACCCATTTCCCACAGTAATGAAAACACTGGGAGCCACAGCGGCCACAGCGTTGTGGGCGGGGCCAACCCTCAGACAGCAGAGAGCTGCTCACAACAGGTGACAGCAGCCAGGTACCGGTCGCTCGCATGGGCGTCGCACCCGTGGGGGATTCAACACCCACACTTTTCAAGCTGTTTTGCTCACCTCCACACCAGTCTGGTTTCTTTACGTCGCACTCACTCTGTTTGCTTCATCTCCTTCTTCACCTCCCGACAGCCGATGTCGGGTTTCCAGGAGAGGGAGGGACGGAAGAGCTCGACTGAATTCATAATTTTACATCTTGACATTAGCTGTACAAAGTCTGAGTTTGATAAAGTGAAGAACAACACTTTGCAGAGGTTTATAACAGGCACGGCGCCAGGTTTTCATTTTTGGGTGGGTCACGGTAATTTTGGACGGACCTTAATAAGCAGCGACTTAAGTGAAGCAGGCAGGTCGCGCTAGAAAATTTTGTTTAAAAAGACGTCATAAATGTGTTCCCCCGTCATTTTTATTTCTAAAATATGAAGTAAAAACTCACAATTTAATTTTCATTCATTTGTCATTAATATGTAGTCTACACCCGTGCGTTAAGTGGACCATCTTCCAGTAAAAGCAAAGCATCCAGCCCACCTCTCCAAATGCGTAAAATGTGCATCAGCCGCTAGTTAGGCACTCTGCGCGCACCGTCAGCTACGTCAGCCCAGACAAGAGCAGAGCAAATAGGGAAAGAACAGTGGATAATTCTGTCTGGATGTGGATGGAGATTACATTTTACAGCAGCCTGATCATCATTTAAATACATAAACCATCACCTGGCTTCTAGTCCTGCTATCAGCATTATTTTAATTGGTGTGTGTGTGTGTGTGTGTGTGTGTGTGTGTGTGTGTGTGTGTGTGTGTGTGTGCGTGTGCGTGTGCGTGTGCGTGTGCGTGTGCGTGTGCGTGTGCGTGCGTGTGTGTGCGTGTGCGTGTGCGTGTGCGTGTGCGTGCGTGTGCGTGTGCGTGTGTGTGTGTGTGTGTGTTTTCCACTTCAAACACTGGTCTAACCAACCAGACCAGCGTGTCCAGTAACACATTAATGTTACAACTAAACTAGATTAACCCCAGAGCCGTGCGCACTGCACTGTACTCCATGACTGTAAATGAGGGGGAAACGATTTAATCGGATCCTTTTCTCTTCAACATTTTTTAATGTAAAGTTTCATTCAGTACAAACTTTAGTTACACCAATCTAACGGGACAGAGCCTGGATTTGTATTCTGAACAGTTTAAACATGTTTAAAACGGAGACATGCGTGGCGCGTCTAAAATTCGCACCTGCTCCGCTATTATGGAAATTACACTAACAAGATGAATAACATGAACTTATTTTAGGCACAGACAACATCCCCCACACTTTTGAAAAGCTTGCAACGCGCCTGATCGCTCGTGTACATCAAAGTTATCTTTCATTAGATGATAATCAATAAAACGATTTATATAAAGTGGATCCAGAAGTTGTAGCCCGTCTCTGCCTTCAATTTTTGGTATTTTTCACCCTGTTGATGGTTTTACTGAGCAGGTGCCACTTTTGTCATACGTTTCTTTTTAAAACATGTTTAGACTGTTCAGAATACAAATCCAGGCTCTGTCACGTTTGATTGTTGTAATTAAACTTTGTAGGTGGGGAAGGTCAGAAAGCAGCTCAGAAGCGCCTATGATTACGCACAAGCGTGACGCGTCAACCTGGTCTCACAGTAAGACCGGGTTGGACCTGTTCAGGTTTACGCAGACAATCTTTACATTTAGAATTGGCATACATATGTAAGATTAATGCAGTAAAATATAAAGCATTTTATTTAAATATCCATTCATTATTTTACAAGCACAGAGAGCCGCATCAGATGGATGGAAGAGCCGCATGCGACTCCAGAGCCGCGGTTGCCGACCCCTGTGCTAGCCTATTTTATTGTCCCCAGCAATTTTTAAACCCCACTCAAGTGTATGGTTATTGTCCCCAGCAATTCTGAAAACAAACTGACGCCCTTGACTTAGCTGCTACTTCTTTGCTTTAGAACTACACGATATGGTTAGGTAATTTCTCTGTAACATTGTTACTTAGCTGGTACATGACTTTGTTGCTTTAAAATTACTTAAAAAGGTTAAGTACTTCTACTCAATACTATTACATATTGTGGCAACTGCTATGCCAATGCAATGGGTGGAGCAGAATGCTAACAACTAGCACCCAGCAAGAGCAAGGACACTGAGACCAGAGATTACAATGTTTCCCCTGGGGGTGGGGGTGGGGGATGGGGGGTGTAGGTGTGGTGCTGGAATTTCAGCTGTAGCGCAGCATCTCACCTGAGGAAGTCACTGACTACTTTATGAAACAGCTGAATGGCACTACGGTCCCATTACTCGGAATGGAACCCTTACTCACGGCGCTAAATTAACACCAACCAAAAATAACACCCAACAACTAACTACAACATCCAACAAAACCCAACCCTAGTAGTAAATCCCCAAATAAACACATGAAAACTCACCGAAACAGAAATAATCAACAGGCTACCCACAATGCACCTTGCCCACAGATAGTGGCTGTCTTCGAGATAAGCCAGTTCTGCGCAGATTAGAGCAGCGGTGATCGGCGAGCAGTGCATGCCGGTTAGACTTGTGTCCGACTTGACGCCGACTTGCTCTGACGTCATGCATACGTAGGCAACGATAACCTCGTGAGATCAAGGCGGCCGCAGATTTTGGAGCAAGGCGCTGCAGTTGCTCTCCACCGGCTGCTAAACCTAGAGGATGACGGGAAACGCCTGGCTTTCACCTGATCTAAGATCTGATTGGTTCATATTTTGATCCAAACATCCGGTGGTAAAACATGAAATGTTAGTTGGTCACATGTATTCTGTAAATCATGTTACGTTGATGATGACAGCAATGTAGGCCATAAAGAGAAATGTGTTTTGTGTTCTTTTGTCACGTTTCCTATGAGCACACTAAACCTACAGCTGATAACCTTTACTTATTATTACAGTCATATCTCCATATACAGTATATGATAACCACAAGCACGTGAGGATGTGTTTCAGCTGCTAACAGGCACCAGAATTAAAATTGAAAATTAAACAAGTGAACGCTAACGCGATGTCTTCATCCATAGTCACCCCCGAGCTACACATGCAGGAAATTGTGTCCGACTCAAATGTTGGCTTCAGCCACTCCCCCTGCTGCTTCCATCTGCTCTTGTCTGTTTTCCAGGCGAGGCGCAGCTCAACTCGGACACGACCAGTGAACATACGCGTTGGCCTTTGTTTGGGCAGGCAGCTCATCACGTTGGGCAATACGGTATCAGCAGAGGGACAAAACTCTTTGAATTTATTCAACAATGTTATGTTGACATAGCTCAATGGTTTTGTGTAGAAACAGAAATTAACTGTATTACATTACAATTGCTCAAGCACATTACCAATCTTTCCAAAATCAAGTTTATTAAGTAGATACAACAAAATGCACTTTATTAAAAGCAGCAATAGGCAGAGTTCATTTTTCTGGGCCTGTTCATCCTGGAAGCAGATGACCAACATCATAAACCACCCCTTGTTCAGTGGTTGTCTCTACTCAGCACCACGGAGGGTTTAGGCAGCTCATTGATGGCAGACTTTTTCTGTTTTACTCTAGACTGTGTGATTGCTATACTTGAGCGGATTAGGTTCACAATCCAGCTGTTGCATTCAAACAGTGCCTCGTCTTCAGATTATACGTTGAAAGCAAACTAATTCAGTTTTTTCACAAACTGTTCCTGACCTTTGACTTGATCAGGAAATCTGACCTTTGAGTACTGAATTTACGAATCCCTTTTTTAACTAACATTTGAAATGTTTCAAATTAGATTATTTTAAGGTGACAGCAATATATTGTTGTCTTTGCCTTTCTGACAAGCCATTAGCGTATCCATCTTATCTGAGCTGATCTGTACATCTCAATGAGGCCATTCAACAAGCTAAAGAAATAAATTTTCCACAACCTTTCCAAAGGGCCCCTGCTTCAAAAGAACTAAAGCATTACTGTGAAAGACACCGACCCCATCAGAAGGTGCACTCAGATGAGTCTGAGATGTGGCCGACAACCTTTTACCTGCAACAGCAGCAAGGCCAAGCCGGTGAATCCTCTCGTACGTTTCCAGGAAGGAAAACACGGAGGTTGGGTAGATTTTGCTGATAACTGTGACATTTTTTACGAGAACAGTCACTGGAAAGCAGAGCCGAGGAATTACAGGAGGGACGAGATAAAAAAAAATGTTTTCAGAAAAAGTAGAAAATGATTGTCTATAATAATAATAAAAGGAACTCTGTGTTCCGCTGATGAACGACTAATGGTGATTTATGCTTCTTGAGTTTCTCTCATTATGAAATACACCCGCTTAGTCACATGGAGGTATGAGACCATTTAACTCATTATTCACCAGTTTTTGAGTAAAAATAAACCAGGTGTCATGTTCTGTGTCCCTCTGTCCCCAGCCTCCTCCAGTTCTCCAGGTTCTGCTTAGTTCTTTCCCCATTTAGTTTATTGAATGCACCTGCCTTCCCTCCAGGTCTCACTCACACCTGTCACCTGTTTCTCTGATCACCTCCCTCTGTGTTTAAAAACCCTGTCTTGTCCCTCAGTGTTTGTCAGTCCATTGTTGTGAGTCAGCGTTGTTTTGTTCCGTCTTTGTGCTCATTATTGAGCCTTATTTTATTTATTTATTTATTTGTTTATTTATTTGGCTTTCACTTTTCTGGATTTGATTTCCTGCATGTAAGTTATTTTTGTTGCCACCTCAATAAAAGGATTTTAGCTTTTTTTAACTGCTCTTGCCTCGAGTCATTCTGGGCGTCTACGTTTTGGGTCCTACCTCCTCCTGCCCAGCGTGACACCAGGGCCTAGTTTTTAGGGGAAACACACAAGAGAGTCTTCCTAGAAATCTAGACAAACCGTAACAGCAGCAAAAAAAGCTTCCTCTGCAGGCCTGCCATCGGCTCGCCTAAGTGTAGGCCACTAACAGCACTTATAGAGAGAGACTTGGGCAGGTGTTTTATTGTATTTTGTTTGTTTTTTATGATAACTGAAGACCTGTGGCATATCAAAACAAGAACAAAGATGGTGGCTCGGGAACAGCCGACAGTGGACTTGCCCGCCGACTGACATAGAAAATGTCACGTTGTTCGTGGCTCTGAGTGGTTGTAGCACTGTCCAATTGCATGCAGAGAAATTGAAATTGAAAGACAACTATAGATTCTGCCCCCACGACTGAGATCTGTCTATGGGTTGCGGGCTAGAAAATATATTTTTGCATGAATAGGAATAGCTTGCCAGGCTATGAGATAGTGGTAGGAAGCAGGCCCGGCGTCAAGGCAGGGCCTGGGCGGGCCCGGCCCGCCCATTTGCCGATCTGGCCTGTCCAGGACAGATTGATTACAACACCTCATGCAAATGTATTGGCTCAAGACGATCAACAGAGGGCGCTCTAGGTTACTAATCAACAGTTTTAGCTGCAGTAGAAGAAGACGCTTTGGTACAGTAGCTTGCTAAAATGGACATCAGAACTTGGTTTAGCAAACAGAAAAACAATGCTAGCACAAAGAGGGATGACGCATCATCAAAAAGGCAAGTGCAGCCAGAAGTTGCAGCTACAAGCGCTTCTGTTCCTCCTCCGTGCCTCCTCAGGGGTGTCTGCTGATTGCGGGCTAGAAAATATATTTTTGCATGAATAGGAATAGCTTGCCAGGCTATGAGATAGTGGTAGGAAGCAGGCCCGGCGTCAAGGTTCAAATGTTTTCAAACGCATTTTAAAGTTGAAACTGTTTTTGAACCATCTTAAATACAGGGTTGTCTGTTCTCATTTTAGAAAGAAAACACTCTAGATTTTCTAAATTTTGTTTAGAAGACCTAGTTTACACTTCTTACCAGCTGGTAGCGGTAACGCACCAAGTCATTGTTTACCAAGAAGAAGAAGCACGCAGCCAAGAGGTAGCATGCTAACCTCATGCTAACTAGTATTTGTGATGTAAACATTATGAGAAATACGTGCAAAAAAGAAGAATTTACTAAGGTATCAAGCTGCAGGGCAGGATTTGGAAGAAGACTTGTGGACTAAGTACTTTATTGGTGGACATTAACTGGACGTAAGGATTGTTTTGAGATGGTGACTCTGTGGTGCGCAGGCGCAGCTAGGAACGGTGAGTTGCAAGTATTTTTCTAAGAGGTTCAGTAAAATTGGTTACTTTGTCTTAAGTTTTGATTGCATCTTTAATTGGCATACATAATCGGAATTAAACAATGAAGAATCTTAGCTTTTCAGTTAGTAATGTAGAACAAGTTGGTGACGTAAACGGCCGATTTGACCCGGAAGTATATGTATGTAACGTCCACCAGACAGATTGTAAACATGCAAAGGGGTTGATAAAAACACGGTTTACTGCCCCCCCCCCCCCCACCCCCCACCCCAGAAAAACCCACTGACCCTCCAGGTGAAGTCCTCTGGCGCCGGGTCTGGTAGGAAGTGGAAACTAGTTATCAAAGATGGCACCAATGTTTTGTTTCCCAGTCAGTTGTTTACAGTCATCTACCCTAGTATGCAACGCATGCATGGAAACGAGTTACTTAAAACATGAGGTTATATTTGTGAAAATGATGCTGATGGAAATTACAAAGGAGCGGATTTAAATATGAAAGCAGCAGCAAATGATTGTCGGCATATGCTGACATTTGCGGAGGTTTCACCATCGTCGTGTTTATTTTAACAGGCAGGAGCTGAAGTCTGTACATAAACACAGTTCGTATCCTACATGTGCTGTGGGCTCATCTCTATGCAGATGAACAGAACGGAGACTTGAGAATTTGCACAACGTCCATCAGTCAAGCTGCCATCTGGATCTATGGCTGCCGCAGAAGACGGAAAAAAAAGTAAAATTGTTCTCCTTTTAGCATAAAAACACACAAACAGAAGTTACTGTAAATGCTTTTGTGCAGGAACCTTTACTCACTCTCTGCCTCATGAACCAATCAACTTACTTTTCCTGCATCTCTTTGTCTATGTGGCTGTGTTCATATTGAGAATGGATTCCAGGTAGGACTGCTTTTTAAAATGCAATTGATCACAGACTGATTGAGAAAAAATAAAGTCTTCTACCCCTATTTCCTGTATTAGCTGCAGGAAGGAGATAGAAAGGAAAATGCACGGGTCAGAAAAACCCCTAAATGGCATTCATGGATTCACTCCTCTTGGCTCATGACGGGGGAATCTGTTGATGATTAAGTGTCCTGAAGAAAGCAGATTACATCTCAGCTAGTATAAGCTAACTGCTAGCCATGGTAGAACTCCTTCAGGCTTGTGTTATTAGTGGAGACAAAACATCAAATTGCAAAATGAATGGAGGCAGCAGAAGAGTTACGTTGCTGTTAGACGCGTGATGTCAGCATATCATCAGTAAGACTCCAAATCCTGCCATTTTCTGCCCCCACTGCTTCAGTTAACTTCCACTCCCTGAAACAGGAGTGCCAGAGCTTTTTATTTTTTGATTTTATTTTTATTATTATTATTTTTTATTTTTTTTTTTTACAGAGAATGACTCACCAGGTAGGAGTATGGGGTGGGTGGCTTTCTGTTAAGGGCCATTCAGTCCCTTTACCAGAGGAGCGTGAGTTTGGTCCGCATAGCCGGTAGTAAGTCGGACCTGTTCCCAGTGAGGGTTGGACTCCGCCAGGGCTGCCCTTTGTCACCGGTTCTGTTCATTACCTTTATGGACAGAATTTCTAGGCGCAGCCGTGGTGTGGAGTGTGTCGAGTTTGGTGGCAGGAGAATCTCGTCTCTGCTTTTTGCGGATGATGTGGTCCTCCTAGCTTCATCCAGCTCTGACCTTCAGCTCTTGCTGGGTAGGTTCGAGGCTGAGTGTGAAGTGGCTGGGAGGAGGATCAGCACCTCCAAATCTGAGACCATGGTTCTCGACCGGAAAAGGGTGGCTTGCCAACGCCGGGTCGGGAGAGAGGTCCTACCTCAAGTGGAGGAGTTTAAGTATCTCGGGGTCTTGTTCACGAGTGAGGGTAGGAGGGATCGGGAGATCGACAGGCGGATTGGTTCGGCGTCTGCAGTGATACGGACGCTGAGCCGATCTGTTGTGGTGAAGAGGGAGCTGAGCCAGAAAGCCAGGCTCTCAATTTACTGGTGGATCTACATCCCAATCCTCACCTATGGTCATGAGCTTTGGGTAATGACCGAAAGAACAAGATCGCGGATACAAGCGGCCGAAATGAGTTTCCTCCGTAGGGTGGCCGGGCTCAACCTTAGAGATAGGGTGAGGAGCTCGGACATTCGGGAGGGACTCGAAGTAGAACCGCTGCTCCTCCGGATCGAAAGGAGCCAGCTGAGGTGGTTTGGGCATCTGGTCAGGATGCCTCCTGGACGCCTCCCTGGGGAGGTGTTTCGGGCATGCCCTGCCGGCAGGAGGCCCCCGGGTCGAACCAGGATACGTTGGAGAGGTTACATCTCCAATCTGGTCCGGGAACGCCTTGGGGTCCTGCCGGAGGAGCTGGTGGAGGTGGCCGGGGAGAGGACGGTCTGGAGCTCCCTACTTGGGATGCTGCCCCCGCGACCCGGACCCGGATAAGCGGAGGAAGACGTTGACGACTCACAAGGCATTCATCTATACTAAAGACCACCAGTGAAAAAACGTGAATGAGAGTCTAAGATTGAGGCAATAGCATGTGGGCTTATATGACCTAGCAACAAATGTTGCCAGGTAGGCCTACTTAAACTAAACACAACAAAAATGTGTGTTTTGACTTAATTGAGGTGGCAGAGGAATTAAGTGCCCCTGGTAACCAGAGGGTTGCAGTTTTGAGCTCCATCTGCTGCAGTCATTGTGTTTTTGGGCAAGAACTGCCTGCTGGTGATGGTCAAAGGGACTGATGGCACCTTTCTCCATTGCAGTTCATCACCAGTGTGTGATTGGGTGTGTGTTTGATTGAATATTTGTTATGTAAAGTGCCGTGAGGGGTTTGTAGAACCCAAGAACACACTATATCATTTACCATTTAACAAACTGCTGTGGTGCTCTGGTAGGGTGTGTCTGGTTATTTATTTATTTATTTATTTATTTATTTATGATTGAAGGGGTTAATATTGTTTTAAAATAATTAGAAATTACTCTAAAGTGGAAAAGCCCTACTTGTGTAAAGGTATCTTATTGATTTATTTTCTAATATCATCCCCTTTCTTTCAGTGCAATTATGATAAACGGTTGGCACAAATTTCTGAACTCTGTTGTCATTTTGACTGATTACACAGGAGACAAGGTGCTGGAGAAGCCACTGCTTAACCGTTAATACCAAGCTGGTATTCATTCCTTAAATACTGCAGGAGCATTGTACCTCCAAGCGTGTGTGTGTGTGTGTGTGTGTGTGTGTGTGTGTGTGTGTGTGTGTGTGTGTGTGTGTGTGTGTTAGCACAAATTAGATTTTATTTTTCCTCCATCGGCTGATAGCGCATGTTGAATGGACATTAAAATGGCCGTCGATTAGAGAATTCTCTGACTGGTCATTCAAGTAGCTCTCTGATCACTTGCATTTATGTTTCCTTTTTTTATTTTTCCTTATTTTTTCCTCAAGGAAACGGTACAATAATAGAATTGTTGATCAAGGCATTGCTTCATTTAAATAGGATTTTAAAATACTATGTATTTTTTAAAATTTTGTGTAAATACGAGATGATTATATTTTATAATATATTGCATTACATTATATTATATTATATTATATTATATTATATTATATTATATTATATTATATTATATTATATATCATATTTAGGTCTATTGTAGTTAGTAAACAAAACACTATTTCAAAGTGAATAAAGTATCCAGACTTTGCAGGCTTTTATGTCTGTTCCCACTGGTCATTTTTTACTTTAAAAGATTCAAAAGGAAATCAGAAAAAAAATCATTCACAGTTTTTTTTAACCTTTCAGAAACTGAGATATGTCCTACTAATAATTTCAACTATGACCTATTTAATGGCTACTTTAATTATAGCAGCTAAAAAAATCTGATTTATTTTATTATGCATTTATACAACACTATTATAGTAATAAATAAAATTGTCTTTTCTCACCTCATTCAACACAAATTTCAGATCTATTACTAACTCAAGCTTGCCGGAAAAAAAAAACAGCCTAAAATCGGTTCAGTGGTATCCCTAACGGAGGATCAGAGGTGGCCAATGTCCCTCCTGGAAAATGACTGGCCACCTACTGCCTCTCCACCCCCTCAGTTAAAACCTCACCCACTTAAATGAATCATATTCATGGCATAGACGTAACTCCTGATAAATAAGTATGATTTTTTTAAGTATAAATAAGAATAGCTTTTTATGGTTATTTTTGCTAAGACTGCAGCAGACAAATTGAACTATAAATTGAATTAAAACACTAAAGCAATAATTAAAATAATTCAATTGACTGAAAAGTTTTTTTTCTGAAATGTTTTAGTTTCACACACTTGGAGGTGAATGTTCTTTTTTATTTATGACAAAATCCAACAGAGGCAAGACGTTGTTTCTGTGTGTTTTAAGACTTAAAACTATAGAAAAGAAATGAGGTAACTATGGTGTAGGCTCAATATTCAAGTGTGTACACATGTTTGTGTACAAAATCACATTTAACCTCTCAATCCATTCAGAAGCCCACCCACTTACCCAGGAAAACACAGCAAGAGAACAAAGAGGACAATGTGAGTTCCTGTTGGTTGCTCGCACGTGATTCACTGCTCGCATTAAAACAGGAATGTATTATATCTCAAATTCAATTTCGGTGAGAGGGCAGAGTCAGCGTTTTACACCATCACCTCCTGTGAATGGAAGGAACTTGGATGTATGTGAATGACTTTTGTTAAACTCGCCAGTGGCATGAGCACCCACTCTCACGGAGACAAACAAATGCTGTATGTTAGACCGGAGACTGTCTCCAGGCATCTTAACCTAATCGTATGGGAAATAAGATGCCCTCAGGCCTGTATAAAGGAGATAAGCAATATCAAGAAATGCCGCGAAGAAAATCTGTCATGTGACTTTAGACTTTCTTAAACCTTCAGGACCTTTAACCCTTTGACATTTACATGTATAGTAACTAAACTGGCAAATGTATGTAAATGTCTTTTTCTCTCATTCAGTATACTTGCTACACAAGGCACTCTAGAAAACAGTTATAAAATAATCAGTTTTGTGATCATGTCTCTTGTAAAATGGGAGTTCACCAAACTTCAAATTAATTAAATTCAAGTTTATCTGTATAGCGCCAAATCATGACAAGAGTCGTCGCACTTCACATAATAAACATTCCAATACAGGTCAGTTCATTAAGCCAATCAGAAAAAAAGTTTCCTTTATAAGGAACCCAGCAAATTGCATCAAGTCACTGACTAGTGTCAGTGGCTTTACAGCAATCCTCATACTAAGCAAGCATGTAGCGACAGTGGAGAGGAAAACTCCCTTTTAACAGGAAGAAACCTCCAGAGGATCCTGGCTCAGTATAAGCAGCCATCTGCCACGACTCTATGGACACACACACACACACACACACACACACACACACACACACACACACACACACACACACACACACACACACACACTGTGATTTCTTGGTAAATATCATATTTAGTGAGAGATAAACTTTGTTGAATTTATCCTCGTGAATCTATAATTAAACGGGTAAACTAGTAGTTGGTGAATAATGGAGACCGGCTTCTATAACCACTTGTAATACGTTTTTTTCTCATTTCCTCACCAATCTCAGCTATGGTTAGGGTTAGGGTCTTGAACATGGCCAGGTTAGTTGTGAGCAAGAGTTTAGTTTACCTCTAATGAACAGAGTGTTACTCTTCTACCTTACTTACAGTGCTGGTCCTGTTGCTCTGTTCATTTGCTGATGTTCTAATAAGGTAGTTAAACGGTCAACAGGATGCTGAGCCGACAACGGGGTTCAGGATCATGTTAAAATTGAAACAAAAAAAGATAAATAAGGCTAAATGTGCACTGAGGTGAGGTGTAGCCCTAAGTTTTCATTAATCATTCAATGATAAGGTGTGATTCTGCTGCCTCGCTGCTGACAGGAAGATCATTTCTCCACCAAGGTCCCAGGAGACGGAGAAGCCGAAACAGCGCAGTGATAGCCAAGTCGCCACAGGGAAGAGAATGCTTAGCACCTATTAAGTACAGAGAGCAAAGCTAGAATATAAGGTTGAAGCACGGTATACAGTTCCTGTCAGATCCTTTCTATTGTTGTCATCACTGAGGTGACTTGGAGGAATTTAAGAAGGGGTGGATTGTGATATAATGGGCGAGCTGCACAGCACAGGAAGATGAGATGACAGAGAAAGAAGATAGGAAATGACTGGAGCTTTGGACAAGGAGTAGAACTGAATCCCTGTTGAGACAAGACTGGATTTGACATACGTTGTAAATCTCCTGAATTGCAATGTGGCATATGGCGAGTTTTAAAGGTCACCGGTGGTGACATCTGGGTGGGCAGGGGCGGCAGGCTGGGGTCAGGGGAGTGTTATTACTGACGCTGTCAAGATTATGAGCTGCTAGCAGGAAAAGGAGGTTTTTAAGGCAGATCTCTACTTTAGAGGGAGAATATTTAAAAATAAATACTAGTAAACTACTTCTTGAATTTCAAAAGTTTAGTAAACTCTAAAGTGATGGAATCCTCATACAAAAATACATTTTTAAGCTGTTATAGTTAATCTGCAAAACTAGCTAGGTTTTGGAAGCAAACACCATCAGGGATCAAGGTCCTTCAGGCCCTTCTCTGCCAGCGTTTTTACAGATTTTTTAAGAGTCAAAGAACGTTGCGCGCTAGGATGATGTCGACGCCAAAACAAACAAAACAAAGTGGAGACTCACCTCTTACATCAGGAAGAATCCGCCCGTTTTGAGCGTTATCCATTCTTTCATAATCCGTTGTTTAATTGTGATCAGCAGAAGCTTTTCCGGTTCGCGCCTCACCTTTTTTTTTACAGAAGCGGCCCAAAAGGATCTCCTAACACATGGATTTTCTGCTTCCTGATCACGTGATGTGTGACGTACGCGGATGAAGATCAGCTTTAGAGTTGGGATGTTTGTTCTCTCGGTGCGGGGCTCATTCTGACGCCCATACAGTAAAAAAATGCAAATGACGGCTTTAGTCGTCAATGGCGGTGAATGAATTAAGAGGCATAAAAAATACATTTAAGCCATTTTGTTTTCTAATTTTGCCATTGCAGCTTTAACGGGGTCAAGAGCGTTTGCTATAACTGTCAATTATCTCAAATATCAGCATCTGCTTGATGTCCAATAATGAAAGCATGAATAAACGCTGATGATGATTGCCTCTGCAGGGTATTTTTCAATGAAAAACAAATGTAAGGCTGAACTTCTGTGAAGTGGCATTTATAAACATGGAGATAATTCCAATAATCATCATCTTGGTCAATACCGTTAAAATTTCTCTCATTTTGATTAAGATGAAGTCAGTAATAATTTGGAAGATCCTTTTGTATGCCTCTGTAGAAAGGGTAAAAATAACCATTGCCCAGTAGAACTTTGCAACACTTTACTTTGCAGAAAGTCATTTGATTGCATTTCTATAATTCTCTTGGCACCAAATTCAAACTTTAATTCATTTTAATGTGAAATAACATTTCCCCCATTGTTGATTAAAAAATCATCAATGTTGAGCTACTTGCTGATTCTCATTGTTGACGGTGATGAATGGTCGCTACAGGGCCCTGTTTTTATTAAGGAAGCAAATAAGTTCAAGAAAAATGCCCCAGAGCCACCCAAAACACAAAACTGCAGCATTCTTTTCTAACCATAGTGCAAAAACACCATCAACTGTTTGCAAAGTTGCTTGCTGTAGCTAAAAGCTGCAACTTGTTGCTTTGTTTCCATGTGAGAGCGGAGACAGAAGGAAGGGAACATAAAGGTTACATCAACTTCCTGTACCAATATAAATATTTCAACAACTGTCCAAAACCTCTCCTCACGATACGAATATCACACACACACACACACACACACACACACACACACACACACACACACACACACACACACACAGTAAAAACTGCTGACAGGAAGTCATGTGAGCGATATCACGGAGCTGAAAAAGTAATAATAAAAAAGAGCCGGCGTTCTGGGTGATGAGTGAGATTGGTTAGGTTAAGGTAAGACTGTCAGCCAATCAGACACTGAGTTGAGCAGGTCGTGCCTTCACTGCCTTACAGAAAGAAGATTTGTGATCAGGCATGCTTGTATATGCAGAGGGACGATCTGCTGCTGGGAAGTGGCAGAAAGGTGATGTGGGGCTAATTTGCATATTCATGAATTTCTGAATATCAATGAAGCAAAGGTGTAAAAGTTACAAGCATGTCACTTTCAGGTGTGAAGAGATCATATATATATAAAAAATGTGTGAACGTATATGAAAATAATTTCTTAGCTTTATTAGATGTGAATGAAAGAAGACTTTAGATGATGTGATGGTTTAAACATTTCTACACAAAAGTACTTCAAACCTGAAGGCATTTTTTATTTATTTTCTAAGGGTAGACCATAATAATCTCCTCACAACAAGGAGGATCTCTCCTGTCAAAAGTTCACTAGGAACCCTACAGAGCACTCCACTGGAAACTGGTGATTTTCTTCAAATTTGAAATGTACCAATTGCCATTCATTAAGGCGAGTCATAACTTTGCCTGGGAGCGCTCATTGAGAGCTGACACCATGAAATACGCTCATGCATATGCAAAGGTTCAAGGTGTGAACAGCATGTAAATTACCTAAACGCATCAGATTTTGCCCTTGTAAACACAATAAGATCAAGTGTGTTGCTAATAGGAGGAGTCTGTGGAGGATCTGATCCAGTCATGTTATCTGGCCCCGACAAAAAAGAAAACATTAGGAGCTCATTATTGTTGAAACAGCTGCAAAAGTATCCTTCTGGTGTCAAGAAAGAACAATAAAATAAACAGCAGTTGGCATCATGAGTTTGATTCTTCGTCCAGCATTTTTTCCCTGTGACGGAAATATTAAAGAATCAAATAAAAAACAAAACTGTTAGTTTGGGCTCAACTTTAAAGAGTAAGTTCACCGATAAACCATTTCTTATTTGTTAATGTAATCAGTCACTTCAAGTTTCATATGCAGGCTGAACATGAAAAATAGTCTTTTATCTTTATATCCCACATTAGCCACACAGCTTTATGTCACATGGTCAATTAGCATTCATGAGCTCACCCATCCTGGCTCACGATGGGCTAGGCTGTTGTTGACTTAGCGTCCAAGAGAGAGCTGAGAACGTCTTGGCTAGTGCAAGCTAACTAATAGTTATAAAAAACTAAATAAGAACAGATCTATGTCACACTGTAAATTAATATTTATGGACTCACCCATCTTGGAAGACTTTTGTTGATTTAGCATCCAGGAGACAGCAGAGCACGTCCCCACTCGTAAAAGCTAACTGTTAGCATTACCAACTCCACCACCTGGCGGAACTCCTTAAGGCTTGTGTTATTTGTGGATATTTAATACCAAGTTTGCAGACCAAATGAAGTCAGTGGAGTCACATTGTTGTTAGCCAATGAGAGGCAAGATAACAGAATATCATGAATAGTAATGAGAAAGACTCCAAATCTTGTCGTTTTCCACCCCCACTCCTCCGGCTAACTACTACTTCCTGAAACCGGAGCACCAGAGCTTTTATTCTACTGACAAAACTCACAAGGCATTCCTTAAAGCTAACGTATGAATGAATGGGAGCTTTAACGATGTGGAGCACTTATTTAATCAATACATTTGCAGTGACCGAAATCTTGCCTCGGATTGGATGTGAGCAGTGTGACTCTACCACTGACTTGCAACGTGGATGTTCCATCTCCACAAATAACACAAGCCTGGAGGAGCTTCTGGTTGAGTTGCTAATGCTAATGGTTAGCTTCTACTAGCCGAGCCTTCGCTGACTGAAAACTAAACCAACAGCCTTCTCTGTTGTGAGTCATGAAGTAAATCTATGAGGATTTTCTAATCCTAGAGTTTCATCGTCTTTTCTATCAGAAGCTGATGCAGGAGATAGGTGCAGGAGACCATAGAGTGACTGATTATAATCATAAATAAAAATTAAAAATTGTTTTTCAGTGTTCCACACATTTAAGCATTCACAAGGTATCTAAAAAAATATTTTTACAATACCCTCTTTCCGCACTTTTATTGTTGGAATAATTTCAACTTCATTCTGGAAGCAAAACTTTTTTTTTAATTTAGTCTCAACACTTCCACTTTTTTTCCTGAATGACCCTAATACACCATCGTAAATATATATATTTTCATTCAGAGTAATAAACGATGTTCCAGAAATAAACGTCTTATGTTTTAGATGTTCATCCACTCACTTTTACACGAATAATTCCTCAAACATACAGTAACTTCATGTAAACTTTCATTTCTTATCACTTCCCACTTGGCTCTTTCTTAATACTTTTAATACTCCTCTATCCCTTCATGGAGAGCTGCGTGCTGTCTCAGCAGAGGACAGACAAAGGCAACGAGGGGCATGAAGCACAATTCCAGAGGCTTAGCGTCTATGGGAGGGTGACCTCATTTTGTCCCGCATGCGTAAGGGAATAAAAAAAGACGTTGTGTGAGCAGCCTCGACTTAGTGGCGTTTAATGCATTAAATGAATTTCTTTCTCACATCTATTCATTTGTCACTCATTCACTCTAACTCCTCTCATTTCACCTCCCTCTACCTGCTCTTTTTTTTTTACCCTCTGTGCTTTCCAGCTCATAAAACCGATGTCACAGCAAGATGTTGAGCATGCATGTAATGAAAGTGATAATAAATAAAAAGAAATGCATGAATCTGATCGGGAGAAAGGAGGACTCAAAAGAAGGATGGAACAAACGTTAAGGTGTGTGTGTGTGTGTGTGTGTGTGTGTGTGTGTGTGTGTGCATCAGGTTTTTTGTGTGTGACAGAAAAAGATTGCTTTTCAGGTTTTAAAGGCAGGTGCGGATGCAGAACGCTGAGCGCAGTTAGCTTTTCTCCTGGTAATTGCTCCTCGCTGTAAATGCTAATTTGATGTCATGACTGCTCGACTGGCTCTCAGATGGGATTTTAAAAGTAGCCAACCTTTGTCTAATTTCACTCTGTTCAACCCGCCCTTCCACGGGAGCTTTGTGCGTGCACTTTAATGTGTGCATGTGGTTGTAGAGCTAAGCTTAACCCCTACATTAGGTTTGCTAATAAACGGTTAGGAAAACACCTGCCTCGCCCCTCAGATTTAGTCAAAACAAGTTATTGTTTTTGGCTTGAAGTCAAATTGTATCATATTTAAAGGCCATAAAACCGCACAAGTCTCACAAGTAAGACACATAAAATGTCTTTGATATATCAAAAAATTATTTAACACTCTTATTAAAGATTAGGTTTACAGAGAAACCAGTTTTTACTTATTATTTTTGAAAAAGACCAGTCACTCTGAGTTTAACATGCAGGCTGAACATGAAAATAGTTTTCTACTCCTATTTCCTGCATTAGCTTCTGATAGAAAACTGACCAAAAACACTGAGTTCAGAAAAGTCTTCGAGATGTAGGTGTCACGTTGCGGGTGTGGACGGCGGCGGACCATGTGTGGTGGAGCAGATCAGGAGGCAGGAATGCAGGCACGGATGAAATAAAAGTAGTTTTAATGGGAGAGCGGGAACAACAGAAAAAAAACAACGCTGACAACAAACAATGATCCGACAAAGACTCAAACAAGACGGGAGGTATAAATACTCAGGGAAACAATCAGGAACACATGGGCGGATTAACAAGGGGCAGGTGAGAACAATGAAAACTAATTAAGGGCAGGGGAGTGACACAGTCAGGGAGGCAGGAGGAGATTGTGACAGTAGGTCACACTGTCACTTATCACTAATAGCCTCCCATCTGATGAAGACTATGGTGAGACTCATCATCGCACATCTACGTTCAGTGGTGGGAAATAGACCCACTGCAATTTGTATATAAACCAAACATAGGTGTGGAGGACACGCTCATCTACCTGCAGCACCGGGCTGTGACACACCTAGAGATACAAAAAAATCACTGAGAGAATTATGTTCTTTGACTTCTCAAGTGCCTTCAACACCATCCAGCCATGTCTACTGCAGCAGAAGATGAGGAGTGCAGGAGAGGATAAACATCTGACTGCGTAGACCATCAACTACCTCCCCAAAAGGCCACAGTGCGTGTGGCTGCACAACTGTACAACTGAGGTGGTTGTGTGCAATACTGGAGCTCCACAGGGTACGGTGTTCTCACCCTTTCTTTTCACCTTCTACATCTTGGACTTCATCTACACTAGCAGCTGTCACCTCCAGGAGTTCTCTGATGACTCAGCCATTGTCAACTGTGTGTCTGGGGGAATGACTTGGAGTTCAGAGGTCTCATTTATCAACCATTGCGTAGAATCCTTACTAAAACCGTACTTAAGCTCAGCAAAAAAAATGTACTTACGCCAAGTAGGTTTGTGATCTATCAAACATGGGGTACGCACAGCTGCACGCAATCTTCGATTCATAAATCGGAGACTAACGAGAATATTTCTCAGCTGCTTTTTAGTCACATCCCGCCCTCACCACGCCCACTTACTGCCATAAATAGTCAATGCAAAGTGCCTTGTAGGTCTCATGCATATACATAAGCCGGCTGTTGCAGTGCTCCGCCAATGACGATGGTGACCGTAGATCAAGGCAGATCAAGGAAGCGCAATTTCACAGAAGCAGGAATTGAGGTACCTGTGGGTGAGGTGAAGAAATGAAAGGAAGTGCTTTTGCAAAGCAAATAAGAGAAAATCCACAGAGTGGCACAGCATTGCTGAAGCCGTCAATGTTGTGAATTCTTCAGAGAGATCTGTGGCAGATATAAAAAACGGTCCGATCAGGATTCAATCCCCAGACTCCCGGATGAAAGTCACACGCGCTAACCAGTCAGCCAAACGGAGATCTCCCTTGCCAAAATAGCCAGGGTGCATGATCAATCGGGTCACGGTGACAGGACACACACACACTGTCACAGACGCATGACATTCTGACTCAATCTGTCCCCCTGCTGAAATTCTGCATTTCGTATTCTGCGCTTCAGGCTCTGTGTGTGTGTGTGTGTGTGTGTGTGTGTGTGTGTGTGTGTGTGTGTGTGTGTGTGTGTGTGTGTGTGTGTGTGTACACGTGTGTGCGCGCGCGCATGCATGCCCGACTGCGGGGTGGCTTGTCCTGTGTGCGCACAAAGCAGTACAACTGATATTGCTGCTAGAATTCATAATTGTATCCTTCTCAGCAGCAGCACTGCAGGTGCTCTCCATGTCCAAAATGTGCGTAAGCCAGGTCCTTAGTCAACTTAAAGTTGCGCACATTTTTCCACTGAGTTTTCTTTCATAAATCTCAAAGTTTGTGTGGAAAATTGCTTATGCAGTTTCCCCGTTTTGTGCGTAAGCAAGCTTGATAAATGAGGCCCCAGGTCAGTTATCATGGACTTTCTTACCTTGTGTGAGCGTAACCACTTTCACTTCAACACCAATAAAACAAAGGAAATGGTGATTGACTTCCAGGGAAACACTCCCCCTCACTCACCGCTAAACATCCAGGGATCAGACATTGAGGTGGTGGATAACTTTAATTATCTGGGTGTGCAATAGTAAACTGAACTGGTCCAACAACACATAGGCTATGTAGAAGAAAGGCCACAGCCACCTCCACCTCCTGAGGAGGCTGAGGTCCTTCGGAGTTAATTCCCATTTGCTAAAATCCTTTTATAATTCTGGTTGGATGTGTTATCCACTCTGCTGTGGTCTGTTGCAGTGCAGGCAGCGCTGACCAAGACAGGAAGAGACTGAACAAGATGGTTAACAAAGCTAGCTTGGTTCTGGGTTGCCCACTGGATTCAGTTGAGGAGATGAGTAACAGGAGTATATTGGGGAAGATGACCACCATCTTACAAAAAAAAAAAAAAAAACTCCAATCCACTGCATTCCACTGTGAAGACCATGGACAGCTCCTTCAGAAGCAGACTGAGACATCCCAGATGTAAAACAGAACATTACCGTAGGCCATTCATCCCCTCTGCAGTAAAAGTCTATAACTCCTCAGTTTAAGTTCTACTGGCATATCCTGGTACACAATAACATCAATGCAATACTCAGTGTGTGTTCCATATGTGGCCCAGTGTTTTACCAGGTTTTGGTAAATTCCTACAGTCTTCTGTCTTTTAAATGCACCATGCCTAAGTCATGTGATGTTGATCACATGATCAAAAGCCAGCACTGGCTTCCTCCCTGCAGACATGTGGGGGAAAAGCCAAGTGACAGAGCTGTTGCAGGTCAGTACATAAAACCCAAAGCTTTTCTTATCTTAAATGCATTTGTTTGACACTCACCAAGATATTACTTGACTCAGACACCGACATCTGTGAGCTGGAGCCTTGCAGGGCCATCTTACACCATACAGAAACTGGAATTGGTGAGTGTGTTTGTTTGTGTCATATTAGCAACTAGCATGTTAGTCTCTCTCCTTCAGTTTTTTAATAAGGTCAATAGAATCCATCTCTCTTTACCTCATTCCTCCCCTCCCTCTCCTGATTTATTTGAACCCTCCATTCAGTTCTCCTCCTTTAAACTTCCCCATCCCTCAGAACTATTAGATTACATCACCAAATCCAAACCTTACACCTTTCAACTAGACCCTATTCCAACAGTTTTAGTTAAATCCTGCCTTTCCTCCCTGCTCCCTTTTATAACAGCCATTATTCATTCCTCACTATCCTCTGGTACGGTCCCCTCCCTATTCAAATCCTCTTCAGTCAGCCCTATTCTAAAAAAAACCTGGTTCAGATCCCAATGATTTCAATAATCTCCTTCCCATTTCCCATCTTCCCTTCATTTCCAAAGTCCTAGAGAAAACTGTTGCATCTCAGCTCCATTCCCATCTCACCTGCAATAACCTTTATGAAAAGTTTCAGTCTGGCTTCCGTCCCCACCACAGCACAGAAACAGCTCTCATCAAGATCACTAACGACCTACTCATTGCTGCTGATTCTGGTTTAATCTCTATTCTCATTCTCCTCGATCTGAGTGCGGCCTTTGACACCATTTCTCATCCCATCCTCCTCAATAGACTCTCTTCCTTAGGCATCACTCACACCCCCTCCGCTGGTTTCAATCTTACCTTACTGGCCGCACTCAGTTCATCCAGTTAAAATCCTTTTCCTCAGAACCCTCCCCAGTCAAGTCAGGTGTGCCCCAGGGCTCTGTCCTGGGGCCCCTCCTCTTCATAGTATATCTCCTCCCTATCGGCAAAATCTTCCGCAAATTCAATATCCAGTTTCACTGCTTTGCGGATGACACCTAGCTCTACATTTCCAGTAAGCCCAACTCAACTCTCCCACCATCCTCCCTTACACTCTGCCTCTCTGAAATCAAATCATGGTTCACCTCTAATTTCCTCATACTCAACAGCAATAAAACTGAACTTCTTCTAGTTGGCACTAAATCCACCATCTCAAATTCTGACAGCTTTTGTTTAACTATTGACAGCGCCATAGTCTCCCCCTACCCTCACGTCAAGAGTCTGGGTGTCATTCTTGACAGCTCACTTTCTTTTCAAGCTCACATTAATAACATAATTCGGTCAGCATACTTCCATCTACGTTCCATAAACCGTCTTCGCCCCTCACTGACCCCTCACACTGCCGCCATTCTCGTCCACAGCCTCGTCACCTCCCGTCTCGACTATTGCAATTCACTTCTTTATGGTCTCCCCAACAAACTCCTTCATAAACTGCAACTGGTTCAGAATTCAGCAGCCCGTATTATCACCAGAACCCCTTCCTTTCACCACATCACCCCGGTTCTCCAACAGCTTCACTGGCTCCCAGTGAAATTCAGGTCCATCTTCAAAATTCTCCTCCATACCTTCAAAGCTATCCACAACCTCTCTCCTCCATATATCTCAGACCTTATAAGTATTCACACCCCCTCCCGTTCTCTCAGATCTTCTTCTTCCATCCATCTTGCGGTTCATTCTGCCCGTCTCGCCACCATGGGGAGCAGAGCTTTCAGCCGCTCTGCTCCTCGTCTCTGGAACTCACTTCCCCCAGACATCAGGAACATCGACAGTTTTACCCTTTTCAAAACAAAACTCAAAACACACATGTTTAAATCTGCCTACAACCTCTGATTTTATTGAACTGTTTCTCTCTTTGTTTTTTCTTGTTTGGGTTTTATTATTGTTTTATTGTATTTTATGAAGTATTTTCTGTCAAGTGACCTTGGGTGTCCTGAAAGGCGCTTTTAAATAAAATGTATTATTATTATTATAGTGGTTAACATGCTGGTAGCAAATGCAATACCATGTATATGATGAATGCTGTTTAAAACAGTTGAGCATGATCTTGTTTTTAAATACCACAAATGAACTCAAAGCTAACTTATTGTTTGCTATTATTGAGGGATACTAACTTTGTTCAAGCTATGTAGTATTTATATAGCAGTACATTTGTTTGGATAAAGCTTTACTGATATTATAAAATATTATGGGTTTGTATTGAATGTACAGTTTATGCACATTTAGTTTAACACCATGTATTTATAAGAATTAATTGTGTAAACAAGAAACCAAGGGGAAAAGGACAGCTTATTCGCAGTAAGATGTCTTACTTATCCTGTTTGTTTAATGCAGACCAGGGGACCCTTTAAGGGTTTAAGGATGGCGAACGAACGATTGACCAGGGGCCTGAAGACCTCTCCTTCATCTTCCTACTGGTCTGGTAGGAAGTTGTCTCAGGCAACATTCTTTCTACCCCCAAACTCCTCACTCAATTCCTGGATTTAGTATCACTAAAGTTTTCAGCAGCTTTTTAAAGGAGTCCACTGAGTCCACTGACCTCAGACTCAGGCGGAGAGAGGTCCAGAGTCTGGGAGCCACAGCAGCAAATGATCTGCCAGCGTTGGTCTTTAACCTGGTGCGCTGCACAATCAGTAGGCTTTGGTCACTGGACCTCAGGGACCTGCTAGTGGTGTAAGCACAATGGAGTGATCTCCTTTTTCCACCTTCGTCAGTTGGCAACGATCAAACCATTTTTGTCACGTCATGATCTTGAGACGGTAGTCCATGCTTTTATTACGGTGCAATTGGACTACTGCAACTCTGTTTTATTCGGTGTGAGCAAGGGCTCAACAGCCAGGTTGCAAATGGTGCAGAATGCTGCTGCCAGATTTTTAGAGGGCAGGCGCAAGTATGACCACATTACTCCTGTCCTGGCTGCGCTTCCTTGGCTGCCCGTTGATGTAAGGATTCATTTTAAAATACTTTTACTGGTTTTTAAAACGTTAAATGGTTTGGCCCCTCCTTACTTGGTGTCACTGCTTCAACCGTACACCCCTGCACGGTCACTCCGCTCGGAGAACCTCATGCTCCTCTCGGTCCCAAGAACGCGCCTAAAGACACGTGGTGATAGGGCCTTTGCTGTGGCAGGTCCTAAGCTTTGGAACAAGCTTCCTCTCAGCATTAGGGCCTCCACCTCTGTTGCGGTTTTTAAAGCAAGGCTAAAAACCTACTTTTATGATCTGTCTTTTAACCTTTCTAACTGGTTTTATTGTCTTACTTATAGCAATCTGTGTACTCACTGTATTTTTATCTGTATCTTGTGATATAATGTTTTTATTTTCTGGACTTAATGTTTTATGTTTTTGACTTGGTCAGTGTAGCGCCTTGGTGGCATCTTTTTGCCTGTAAGGCGTGATTTACAAAGAAAGTTGAGTTAAGGACTGAGAAGATGACCAATGAGTGATGGTGCTTGTCCACGTAAGGACCTAAAAACCAGAACCAGGTCTGTGTCCTTACAGTAAGCTGCATGGTTCTGGAACCCAAGTTTTACCTTTTTTTATTCATAGTTGTGGTAGAAGATTACTGCCTATGTGTATATGCATGTACCTTTGTTATTATTTTACTTTTAGTCTCTTAAGTGCCTGTGCTGCTGTAACAAGTAACATTCTCCCATTGTGGGATCAATAATGTCCACCTATTCTGACCAAATGATGCCTTTAAATTGTGGGCGATGGTGGCACAGGAGTTAAGTGCTCGCCCCGTAATCGGAAGGTTGCAGGTTCGAGCCCCGCTCAATCTGTCGCTGTCGTTGTGTCCTTGGGCAAGACACTTAACCCACGTTGCCTGCTGGTGGTGGTCGGAGGGGCCGGTGGCGCCTGTGCTCGGCAGCCTCGCCTCTGTCAGTGCGCCCCAGGGCAGCTGTGGCTGCATCGTAGCTCATCACCATCAGTGTGTGAATGTGGTTGTGAATGGGTGAATGACTGGTTGTGTTGTAAAGCACCTTGGGGGGTTCCAGGACTCAGGAAGGCGCTATATCAAATATAGGCCATTTACCATTTAAATGAGTTACAATCATGATTTGGAAAAAACAAGTGGGAAATGCCATCACACAAACCCAATTAAGGTTTAAAATAGACGTTTTTTCATGTCAAGGAGTTATTTTAAAATTGTGTTTTCACAGCGGAGTCAATTTTAATTACCAGTCTGCTGATTCCCTCTCCAGCCACGGGGTGCACACTGAGCACAAGCATTTTGGTTTGCAAATGTTCATATGATGCTAGTCATATCTACAGGTGCTGGCCAGTAAATTAGAATATCATCAAAAGGTTGAAAATATTTCAGTAATTCCATTCAAAACGTGAAACTTGTACATTATATTCATGCAATGCACACAGACCAATGTATTTCCAATGTTCATTACATTTAAATTTGATATTCATAAGTGACAACTAATGAAAACTCCAAATTTGGTATCTCAAAAAATTAGAATATTCTGAAAAGGCTGAATATAGAAGACACCTGCTGCCACTCTAATCAGCTGATTTACTCAAAACACCTGCAAAGGCCTTTAAAAGGTCCCTCAGTCTTGTTTTGAAGGCACCACAATCATGGGGAAGACTTCTGACTTAACAGCTGTCCAAAAGACAATCATTGACACCTTGCACAAGGAGGGCAAGACACAAAAGGTGATTGCTAAAGAAGCTGGCTGTTCGCAGAGCTCTGTGTCCAAGCACATTAACAGACAGGCGAAGGGACGGAAAAAATGTGGTAGAAAAAAGTGTACAAGCTCTAGGGATAACCGCACCCTGCAGAGAATTGTGACGACAAACCCATTCAAAAATGTGGGGGAGATCCACAAAGAGTGGACTGCAGCTGGAGTCAGCGCTTCAAGAACCACCACGAGGAGACTCATGAAAGACATGGGATTCAGGTGTCGCATTCCGTGTGTCAAGCCACTCTTGAACAAGAAACAGCGCAAGAAGCGTCTCGCCTGGGCCAAGGACAAAAAGGACTGGACTGATGCTGAGTGGTCCAAAGTTATGTTTTCTGATGAAAGCAAGTTCTGCATTTCCTTTGGAAATCAAGGACCCAGAGTCTGGAGGAAGAGCGGAGAAGCACAGAATCCACGTTGCATGAGGTCCAGTGTAAAGTTTCCACCGTCAGTGATGGTGTGGGGTGCCATGTCATCTGCCGGTGTTGGCCCACTCTGTTTCCTGAGGTCCAGGGTCAATGCAGCCGTCTACCAGGAAGTTTTAGAGCACTTCATGCTTCCTGCTGCTGACCAACTTTATGGGGATGCAGACTTCACCTTTCAACAGGACTTGGCACCTGCACACAGTGCCAAAACCACCAGCACCTGGTTCAAGGACCATGGTATCCCTGTCCTTGATTGGCCAGCAAACTCGCCTGACCTTAACCCCATAGAAAATCTATGGGGTATTGTGAAGCGGAGGATGCAATACGCTAGACCCAACAATGCAGAGGAGCTGAAGACGACTATCAGAGCAACCTGGGCTCTCATAACACCTGAGCAGTGCCACAGACTGATCGAGTCCATGCCACGCCGCATTACTGCAGTTATTGAGGCAAAAGGAGCCCCGACTAAGTATTGAGTGCTATACATGCACATTCTTTTCATGTTCATTCTTTTCAGTTGGCCAACATTAGAGAAACAAACATTTTTTCATTGGCCTTTAGAATATTCTAATTTTCTGAGATACCAGATTTGATGTTTTCATTGGTTGTCACCTATAAATATCAAAATTAAACGTAATAAACATCGGAAATACATTGGTCTGTGTGCATTGCATGAATATAATGTACAAGTTTCACGTTTTGAATGGAATTACTGAAATATTTTCAACCTTTTGATGATATTCTAATTTACTGGCCAGCACCTGTAGATCCTGTAGACTAAGATAACACCAGCAAAGTGGTGTTCTACTCTGTAACAGAATAATCAGGAAAACCCAGATAAAGGTTTTCTTTCACGTGTCAGATCTTTCTCATTCTGTAAAGGAGTTCACTTAAATCTGAACTTTAAAGGCATTACACCAGCCTTCACCTTTGACTCCTGTATGAAATGGTGTGTGAATCTTGCCAGATACACAATGCAGTCTCTTGGGGAAATCTAGATTACTCCACTGCTCACAGGATAAAGCCGAACAGTGGAGCTATAATTAAAAACGGCTCATTAACAAAATAGGACAATGTGTGCTGACAGGCGCTTACCTGAGTGACACAGCCTACCGTGAACTCTTCATAGATTTACTTCAACAACCACGACATTAAAGTGTTAATGAGCTCAGATATTTCAAAGGAAAATGCAACCCTACTGTTCTACCTACCCTACCAGTCAATCATCCAAAGGTTTTGGTACAAGCATTTAGCTTTGGGATGACTAGAGTTGTTCTAATGCATCTTACCATGTAGAGCTTTTGAAAGCAGCACTACATTAGCTCTTCTTGGAAATGTAACAGCAATGAAAGATGGCAATGAACCAGCAGGGGCAAACTCAAGGACTAGTTGTGCCAGTTTAGTGTCACTTGTGTACCTGAGCTGCCAGACGCACAATCGATCAAAAGCTACATAAAAGTTCTTTGTAACTAAGTATAACAGAGCTGCTCCCTCGTAGTTTTGAAAATATTGAGAATACGCTCCAACATGTTTCATGCAACAATTAACTTGGGACCATGGGCTAACACAGTTAGACATTTAAAAAGAAATAATGCAGGTTCAACAAAAAACTTCTGAATTGTGAACCTGTGTCCTAGCTACACACTCTCTTGCATCTCGTCCTCTGAAAGACAAGCATGTGTTACATTTATACAGGATTTAATGCAAAAAGCGTGAAATCCTTTTGTCATTAAAAAGGGATTTTGGATCAGGAAAACACTCCATGCTTGTGTTTCACTCAACACAAAACATACTTCTTGTTAAATGTATTTTGTTTACTACTAGGCTCAACATGCAAACAGTTTAAGATATTGCCCCCTATAGGCGTGGAAGAACAACAACATAAAAACATCTCTATTAAAGTACCACAGAGCAGTTTCTCGCCCCTGCGCCCTTCTGGTTGAAAGTGGAATAACAATTGTTGTAAACAACCCTGCAGCAGCCTGCTGTAGCTAACGCTAGCAACTAACATGAGCCAACTAATCCTAAAATAAACCACAAAGTAAAAAGATCCCCACTGTTGGACAAAATATATTACTAACAAGCCCAGTAGCAACGAAGCCATCAGTCCGTGATTTTGAAGCCTCCTTTAGGTCCCTCAAGCTAGTGTAAGCCATGCTAGTTTTAGCTCTTTGCTTCGCTTCAAAATGCATTACTCTCTTACTTTTACTTTAAGGATTCACCATGATGCCAGCAAAAAAATACTTTTCTTTCTTCTTCTTCTTCTTGTGTTTATTGACAATGGGCAAACTGAAAATGCTAACCACTAGCATTACAGCTAACAGCCATAAAGCAGGTAAAGGGTGGTATTTTGTTCAGCAGAGGGCAGCAGAGTGGAATATGAAAATGGTCAAGTTTCTCATTCAACAATCACTGAGATTAAAGCTCTAGTTTAAAGTTAAAATCTATTTGTTACTTAAATAACATCAATGAGCAATAGTTACAGGTGGTGTGATGGTGTCGATATTTCCCATCCCCCAAAGTCATTTAAACTGGTTTCCACTTATTAAGCAATGTAGTCATTGCTTCTAGCATTTGATTTTTGAGACGTAAGAATGTTTTGATACCCTTATAGTCATGCAGTCAGTTTATGAAGGTAAGAACTTTTAACCAAACTAGAAAAGTTTGCCATGTGATTTTAAGTACTGTATGTAGGGATGGGTACCTTTGACATTTGAATCGATTCGGTACTAATTCCCGGTACCTGGGAATCGATACCGGTACTTAACGGTACCAATTTTCGATACTTTTGAGTGTTTATTACTTTAATTCTCTTTTATAATTAAATATATATTTTTCTTAATATATAACAAGATTCGATAAATATCACGATAAATAACATTCAACTGTTTGTATTTTAACATCGTCCGTGTAGTTTTATAAGCTGATAATTAAACTGAAGCAAACATCTTTACTGTGAACTAAATTTACTGCGTATCTTCATTCCTTTTGCCGTATTTTTTCATTTGATTTTTCCTACTGGGAAGTTAGAATTTCCGAGGAGAAAGCGAACGCACCATTAGCTGATAACAACGGTGGCAATGGAAGCTAACATATCAAGCTAACGTTATCTTAAACAGTTTATTTAACTGCTGGAGCAGATTAAAACGATGATGCCTCACACTTAGATCGTTGTCACTGGTTTCATCTTCACCCATTCACCCGTCGCATTTAGTAAAGTGAAGCCAAACTTTAGAGCGTGTTCATGTTCTTCTAGTCGGAAATTTGGAGTTCCAAGGAGAAAGCGAACGCACCATTAGCGCAACGGAAGCTAACATATCAAGCTAACGTTATCTTAAACATTTTATTTACGTACCGGAGCAGATTAAGATGAGGATGTCTCACTTAGATTGTTGTCGCTGGTTTCATCATCACCCAGTTACCCATCACATTTAGTGAAGTGGACCCAAGCTTTAGCGTGCGTTCTTTCTAACATGCTGCTCTGTTTACAACTGGCTCACAGCGACCGACGACAAAACGCTCTTGTGAATGCGCAGCTGTCTTGACAAGTTCTCGTTATGAAGGACGGGTACTGAAACGAGGCACCTTTTGAAATGACATGAATCGGTGCTCGGTCGGTACTATGGAATTCGGTCGGTACCTTTAAAAAGTACCGAATTCAGAACCCATCCCTGACCCTATGTCCATTAATCAAAGTAAAGTCCCATGTTTTCCCAAGACACTATAATGTAAAAATTCATACAAGTCAAAAATAATTGCCATTTTGTCAACACAGCAAACATCTCAGCAAAAGAACAATCGACCAATCAAACCACACAGCTTGAAACACAATCTTAAACCTTTGCCAAATTAAATCACTTAAACAACCTAAATGCCACTCAAATAACCACGCAAAGTCAAAGCAATCAACATCAAATTATCTTCAGAAAAATACATTTACAGCAACCCAACATTTTTCATCCCAGCAGCACAACTGGCCATCAATTTTAAAAGTTTGTCTTTCCGTCTGACTCTGGTATTTTAGATGTTTAGGGAAATTCTGGTCCTCGATCCACTAACCTGCTTGATTCCGTTTCAAAACACCTGATTTGAATCAACAGGTGCAGTGGCGGTTCTACATTGAATTACTCCCCGGGCGAGGCCCCCTTTGAGCGCCCCCCCCCCCCCCCCCAACCGCCCCCCCCCACCACCACCACCACACCACCCCACCTGCATGAACACACGCATGTTTTCTACAAAAGGCATGTTTTATCAGAACGACTATTGAACATTCATTTTTCTAAGTTGCACATATTTACATTAATTACTATGAAGTTGTCAGAATGTACAGCACTATACATTATATACTGTATCAAAATATATAGAATTAAATATACAAAAACAAACAATAACTAAATATTAAGAATATATGAGCATAATAGATAATAAATATTCTAAATAGCAAAAATATTTCACACATAACAAACTAAAGATAATCACTACAGCATTGCACTTAGAACAGAAAACACAAACTAAAATTAAAACCTAACCTTGATGCAACGTCATCAATAATGTCATCACATGAAATCTGCTTCCCTACTGAGTGATTGATACTAATCAGAGCCAGGTTAGTGAGCCGCCCCTGAAACATAGGTGACCTCAGGTATGACTTGATCAAGTTTTGAAAAGCTCCTCTCAGCTGGAGCCACAGTGACTGGCAGAGCAGTCCAAAAGTTGGGGTAGATCTCCAATAGATCTTTATCATGATTCATAATATTTTAGAATTGCCTCTGAAATTGTAATTTAAACTGACTACCAAAAATGCCAACTTTTACAGAACAAATCATGTAAAAAATAATCAGTGCAGCCATCTGCAATAAACAAACAGGATAGTTAGTGGTGACTGGGGAGTGTTCTTCTGCTTGTAGAGTGGTTTCATTTATTATTATGTGAACATGATCAACATGTGTTTGTTGTTGTTCAGGCAGGCCACGGGCTGCAGGGAGCATTTAACAAATCCTAGTTTGAATCAGTAAAAAACGATTCAAGGACTTTTTTCGAACCATTTGAATATTCGTTTCAATATTTCAGCCCTATTAGGTCTGTTAGCAATTAGTTGACCGAATTTAACCGTTAAAATCCCAGTTAACTGGTTCAAAAAATTGAAAACATGCATCATGAGAGCTTACATACCTTTATCTTTCTCCTCTTTTTTTTCCCCCTGAATGGGGCACCTGGTGGTTTTAGCCTTTTTATGTTCATCTCTTCTGTTTGGCTCCTGACTCAGTAAGTTTCCTTTAGTCGGGACTAAACAATTTGGCCTTGATGGGGGGTGACCACAAAATCGTTTTGTTTTTCCTTTTTTTATTCGGCCATTTCACACAATTCAGAGAAACCTGAAAGAATGATAGGCCTGTGTTTATGATATTATGAATGAAATATGGAAGAACGTTAAGATGTGATTGACTTTAGCCATGTTAATACAGTTGATTCAGCCCCTGCACGCTCATTTCATTTGGGAAAGACGCAGAGGTGAATTCCCCCGCCGCACCCCTCCCCTTCCTGTTCTTCATAGACACACGGTGCACGTGAACGTTCTCAGTCAGCAGGAGCGCCTGCAGCTGCAGGGGGCGCCAACTTGCTGTTTCCAATCCAGACACTGTCATATGACAGATAATAGAAAACCTCGGTGCGGCGCAGATTTCCTTTTTCTTTTTTTTTACTCCGCGCTTGTGCGCCCCTTTTGTGTCATGAAAAAATGCCGCCCCGGGCAACTGCCCTGTCTGCCCGTGCCTAAAACCGCTACTGAACAGGTGATTAGCAAGCTTCTGTAAAGCTTAATGAGCTGCTCAACAGATGATTCAAACACTGAATCCAGTTTGTTTGCGCAGGGGAGTGGTGAATGTCACAAGGTGCTCGTATGATGGTTCCTGCAGGGTACTTAAGTTTGTCTTGACAGCTGGGAAATTAAAGAATGTCAGGTCAGCTTTCCTATGGCTTTCAAGTTGTTTTGATAACGACAGATAATTCAGACATGTACATGAGTGCTGGGGAAGGTTCTCCTCAACCCGTGGGATAGTAGGCTCACTTAAATCTCAAGGATAAGGAGAACTCTTATG
Source organism: Nothobranchius furzeri (assembly GCF_043380555.1). NCBI lineage: Eukaryota > Metazoa > Chordata > Actinopteri > Cyprinodontiformes > Nothobranchiidae > Nothobranchius > Nothobranchius furzeri. The sequence goes on from NC_091747.1 coordinate 55,880,828, forward strand.
AGGACTGTGAGGTTCAAAGTTCGATAGTTTCAGTGATGAGTAAAAAAAACTGCATCTTTGTCAAAAGATTAAAACCACCATGAATTAAAACAGGTCTCAGCTTTCACCTTTCCAATACTTGAAATGCAGCTTTGAAGTCAAATAACCCCTTCATGCACATCTTACACCTAGAATAGGCCATTGTCCTTTAGGAAGGGAGGGATCCAGTTGGAATAAAAAACTAGTCCATTGCTTTTATGTGAATCTACTAGAGTACAGCCACTGCAAACAGGTCAGCTAAGATGAATTCGCATTGCAATCTTGGAAACAAAAGTCAAACAAACCATTGAGTTTACTTGTTAGAACTGTAGCTAACCATGGATGTAATTTTAGGAGGGACAAGGGAGGCACATGCCCCCCACTCTTTTTCCATCAGGCAGTTTTTATCCATTCATAGTTTCTACTATTTTTTTTTACTAATAACTACTAGTATGATATGTTATTTTTTTAAAGTCTAGTTACCAGACATTCTAAACATTTGTATGAAAGTTGGATTCTTGGACCCCCCCAGATTGTCTCGGATTGCATAACAGCAACGTTACTCTATCATTGACTGTTTGCAATGTTGATGTTTAATCCCTACATATACCACAAGCCAGAAGAAGTTCTGCTGTGTGGTGAAGTTGCTAATGCTGATGTTAGCTTTTGCTAGCCAACACCTTCATTGCTGTTTCCTGGACGCTAAACCAACAACAGCCTTCCCCGTATTGAGTCAAGAGAAGATGTTTGGCTAACTTCTTAGATTGATAATAATAATAAACTTCATCATCATAATAGATTTGATTCAAATAGACCTTATGAAGTGGGTTCCTGAGAATCCATTATTCATTCACTCGCATTTCACACTCCAGCGTGCAGCTGGTAGAGCAGGGGTAGGCAATCATGGTCCTAGAGTGCTGCTATCGGGCACTTTTCAGTTGCTTCCCTGCTTCAGCAAACCTAAGTTAGTGGTTTAATTACCTGTTCACCAGGTTTTAAAGCTCTGTTGATCCCTTTTAATCCCCTTTTGATTATAATCAGGTGTGTTGGACCAAGGAAACAACAAAAACATCCTGGATACAGCACTCGAGAACCAGGATTGCCTCTACCAGTCGTAGAGAATCCATGACATAGTTTAGATGAAAATTCGAGAAACCAGAAGACAAAACTATTAGTGCTACCAAAATCAAGGTCCTTTACACCTTATCCATCCATCCATCCATCCCTCCATCCATCCATCCATCCATCCATCCATCCATCCATCCATCCATCCATCCATTCATCCATTCATCCATCCATCCATCCATCCATCCATCCATCCATCCATATGTATTTCTATTTTATAACTTTCAACATGTGATATTTTTGTACAGGTTCCATGTCATTGTAGCCTTTGAAGTTTCATTTTTCCCCCCTGCAGGCAGCATTATTACTTCTTAAGAGACAAATATCCCCCTGATTTCTTCCTCTGCGGTGAAGGGTATGAGTTCATATCGAAGGTATTTGGCAGGATAGGATATCTCATTAAGATTGGCATTAGAGGTTTTCCTGTGACATAATTTGTTTCCAGGGTGAGGAAACTGTGTGCTCCGAAGGAGTCTTTCCACCACCAACCAATATCATTATCCATGGAATCACACACACACACACACACACACACACACACACACACACACACACACACACACACACGCGCGCACGCTCTGCTGAGTATCATCAACTCTTCTCATTTCTGTTTTCCTCCCTTTTTTCTTTGCTTTCCATCTTTATTTTCGTTATTTCAAAGCTGATAAATGCAAATATGGCACCTGTTATCTTTCGAGTCCTCTCAATATGCCACACATGTGTGATGGTGCTAGTTTTCAGAAATGTTAAATTCTTTTTCTCTGTGTGTGGAAAAAAACTCGTGAAGCTGTGGTGAGAAAGTCCTCAATATCTGCTGTCAATAAAAACTATTTTTAGCTGATTGCTCATCTTTGCACCTACCCAGTGGTAGAGTGATAAATGCAGTAGCAATGCTTCAAGCTCGCAACTCTGAAAATTACACTTGGAAATTGTATATTTCTCCTTTTATTCCTGCATATTGATTCAGTTTTCTCTATATGTTGAGTCTGAGGAGAGGAACCATTCTCTGCTTTTCTTTTTCATCTTCTCCAGTTGTCTAACGATCTTCCACTTATTTCCCTCTTGATCAATGTTGAAGTTGCAAATCAAGTTTAGAGCCCTGCAGCAATGCCAAACCCCAAATAAATTATAAAGCCATGGGAAGAAGAAAAAAAAAAGATTTTGTGTGTAAATCTGTAGGGAGTTAATATCTGCAGCATGCAAACGATTCAACTGCAGAGGGAGAATAGTGATTTACTCTCATATGTAGAGTTGGCGTTCACTTTAGCTGAACTTGTGGAGTTGAACTTTTTGATGTAATTTTCTTTCTGCACACTGTTAGCCATCAGAAAATTGTAAAATAAGTAAACTATCCATCCATTTTCTTATCCGGGGTTGGCCCAGACTTCCCTCTCTCCAGCGACTTTAGTCAGCTCCTCCTGGGGAATCCTAAGACGTTTCCTGGCCAGCCGAGGACATAGTCCCTCCAGCATGTCCCGAGTCTTCCTTTAGGTATCCTCTCGGTTGGACGTACCTGGAAAACCTCTCCAGTGAGGCATCCAGGAGGCATCCTAAGATGCCTGAGCCATCTCAGCTGGCTCCTCTCAATGTGGAGGAGCAGCAGATCTGCTCTGAGCCCCTCCCGGATGAATGAGCTTCTCATCCTATCTCTTAGGCAGAGACCAGACACCCTGCGGAGAAAACTCATTTTGGCTTCTTTTATCTACAATCTTATTCTTTCGGTCACTGTCCAAATCTCGTGACCATAGGTGAGGCTAAGAATGTAGATCGACCGGCACATCGAGAGATTTGCCTTCCGGCCCAGCTCTCTCTTCACTATGACAGATCGGCATCACTGCAGATGCAGCACCACAATGGATCCCCTCAACACCGTGGCTGCACCTAAAAATCCTGTCCATAAAAGCTATGAACAGATTCGGTGTCAAAGGGCAGCCTCGGTGGAGCCCGACTCTCACTGGAAACGAACCCGACTTACTGCCAGAAACGCGGACCAAGCTCTGGCACCGGTCATACAGGGACCCAACAGTCCGTATAAGAGAGCTTGGTACCCCATAGTCCTGAAGCACCCTCCAAAGGGCCTCGCAAGGGATGCGATCTAATGCCTTCTCCAAATCCACAGCCAGGTAGAAGACCACATAGCTCCTCTTAAATCAGAGGCCTCTTCCGGTTGGGCACGTCCAACCCGAAGAGGCCTAAAGGAAGACACAGGACGCGATAGAGGGACCATGTTCTTTAGCTGGCATGGGTTTGCCTTAGGATTCCCCTCTGAGAGCTGGCCCCAGTGACTGGAGGGAGGAAAGTCTTGGCCTCTCTGCTTAGGCAGCTACCCTCGAGATCCAACATCTGATAAGCAGAGGACAACAGATGGAAGGATGTTTTTATTGAGTTGTTTTTGCCTTTTTTTTTTTTTGCTACGGTTTCACCTCAACTATCTAGAATCCATTAAACCAGCAGCTGTAAGTCACGTGTACTGACAGAAAAGCTAAGGAAGTCTAAGTGATGGCCAAAATGTTTCATCTTAAAAAAAAATCTATGTTGCTCTTTGCTGGCAGCTAGTAGCAACCTCCTACACTGGTCGACTTCCTTCAGGAGAGTGAAGTTGTGTAAAGTTTTTGACTTTTTGTTTCCAGGTCTTCGAAGGTCAAAAACACATTTTTAGACCTCCCCACTGGATCGATACTTTCCTTGTACTGATAAACTCTCCATTTGTCACGGAACTCATCTCTCACTGCGAGCAAAGCAACCACTCAATGCTTCAACCAAGACAGGTCCCTGGGAGCGGCACATGGCATAACTATGTTTTGTTCTCAAAACTCATTGCTTTTGGCCTGAATGTTAGGTCCTCTACTTCAGTCTTAAAAAATAAAACTGCAAAAGGCACAGAGGTATCCTCACCTGTCTCCTAAAATCCCACAAGGATCTCTCCCCGTCTGTCGTCACCAAGACGTGCTTGATTCCCTTTCTAAACTGCTTGTGTGTATTCTTTCTTAAACCAAGTCTAAGTGTGTCTATCAACACTATTTCATGCTTCCAAACCAAATTATTGTGTATCCAGCTGAATTGACCAATTCTACCAAATATAGAAATTGTTTTCTCATTGACTGAGTCGTGCTGGTCGAAGAGCTCAAAGGATTTTTTTATCTTTTATTTATTTTCCCGACAAAGACAGTCAAGCCTGGAAACGCCTCTTAAACGTGAGTCTCTCTTATCCTTCCTTCTTGTAGAACAAAAGGAAACTGTCAGCTAGCTGAAGGCTGTTGCGGATCACATTAGACTCACACGTCAAAACCATCTCCCGCTCTTGTTTCTTTCAACTGAGAAACATTTCAAAAGTCTGTAAACTGGTTTCTACAGCAGATATGGAAAAAATCATCCATGCCTTTGTGTCATCATGCTTAGACTATTGTAACGCTCTTTTTACTGGTCTCAGCAAAACCTCCCTCTCACGCCTTCAAGCCATCCAAAATGCAGCAGCCAGACTCCTAACCAAATCCAGCAGATGAGCTCACATCACTCCAGTTTTACAGTCCCTCCACTGGCTCCCGGTAGAATATACAGTAGAATACAGTTTAAAGTTTTAATGCTGACCTATAGAGCTCTTAACAATCAGGCTCCAAGCTATTTATATGAGCTTTTGTCCCCACACACCACCTCTCGGAACCTTAGATCCACATCTGAAAACCTCCTGGCTGTTCCTCGAACCAGACTAAAAACCAAAGGGGACAGGGCCTTTCAGTCTATTGCCCCCAGACTTTGGAACAGTCTGCCTTCAAATCTCTGTCTCTTGAAATCTGTAGAGGTCTTCAAAAAACATCTTAAAACTCACCTTTTCATCCAGGCTTTCCCCCGCTAAATATTCTAAAAGATGGCTTTGTTCTTGTTCACACCTTGACTTTGTTTTTACTCCTGATTTTGGTTACTATCGTTGTCACTGCTATTGTTTTTATGATGTTTTTATTGTTTTGAGGTATTTGCCCTGATTTTACTCATGTTGTACAGCGCTTTGTGATTTATATCTGTGAAAGGCGCTATATAAATAAACTTTACTTACTTACTTACTAACAATGAGCTCATTAGAGTCCGGTTTTAGTTTCAAGGTAGGTGTTCTGCTGGTAAAGTCAATATAACTTAATATAGTGGTACATAAAAATGGAATATGAACATTAGAATATAAGGATGTGTTTGATTTCAATGCTGACTGAAACTTTTACCTTTGAGCCTTCCTGTTAAATATTTGCAACACAATGAGGTGAAAATTGTAACAAATGAGGCAATTTCAGCTTTAAAAAATCCTACAAACTTTGTTTTAGGGGAATACACAACATTAGAAGCTATAATCTTAAACATCCATTGCTCTATATCACTTAAATTAGACAATATGTCCTCATTAATCTATTTAAGTATTGCCTAGTTTTACTCTGGGCACATATAAAATATATTTTGGTTTGTCACCTTGGTTTCATGACTTTCCCTGAAATGGCAGCTCGTGCTGTTAAATTATCATTGTTATTACGGTCTGACGTTCTCTGACTCGGTGTCTGTTGACATTGTGGCCATAAAGTTCACATTGAGCCAAACTGATACTAACCTCGTCTGCAAAAGCAGATGTGTGGGTTGTTTTCTCACATTTCATGGTAAACAGATTTCTGATTAACTGTGTCGGCTGGCAGGTTAGCTGCCTTCATCATGGGCATCAACGCTTCTGATGCTTGTCAGGAAATGTCTGTCTCAGGGATTGGCATTTCTAAAATAATCACTTTGTTACGTTGAAATGTTGAAAGTTTGTCATGAAGAATATTTACAATTTGCATAGATTTGAAAACCTTGGCAGTTTAAAGATTTCTTATCGTGTTTTCTGAATAAAACAACAGATGTAAGCCTTAAGATGTGGTCCAGTAGCCTAGAAATCAGTCTAGCTGCCCTCCGTTGCAGTTCCAGCAGGTCTACCACTGGCCAGAACAATTATGTGTCTGGCCAATCCAAGTTCTCTGTTTGTTGGGCTAAGGACCAGGGGCCTCATTTATCAAGCTTGCTTACGCACAAAACGGGGTTGGAAAACTGCGTAAGCAACTTTCCACTCAAACTTTGGGATTTATGAAACAAAACTTAGTGGAAAAATGTGTGCAATTTTAAGTTGACTAAGGACCTGGCTTACGCACATGTTGGACATGGAGAGCACCTGCCGTGCTGCTGCTGAGGACACAATTATGAAATCCTGCAGCATTATCAGTTGTACCGCTTCATACGTACACAGAACAAGAGCCCCCACACGCACACTCACACACACACACACACACACACACACACACACACACACACACACACACACACACACACACACACACACACACAGCCTGAAGCGCAGAATACGGAGAATATGCAGAATATCAGCAGGGGGACGGATTGAGACAGAATGTCATGCGTCTGTGACTGTGTGTGTGTCCTGTCACTGTGACCCGATTGATCATGCACCCTGGCTACTTGGACAAAGGAGATCGCCATTTGAGTGACTCGTGAGCGTGCGTGACTTTCACCTGGGAGTCTGGGGATCGAATCTTGATTGGACCATTTTTTTATATCCGCCACAGAACTTTCCGAAGAACTCAGCATTGATGGCTTCAGCAACGCTGTGCCACTCTGTGAATTTTCTCTTATTTGTTTTGCAAAAGCACTTCCTTTCATGTCTCCACCTCACCCACAGGTACCTCAATTTCTGCTTGTGAAATAGCACTTCCTTGATCTGCAGTCGTGATCGAAATGCTGCAACAGCCGGCTTATGCATATGCATGAGATCCACAAGGCACTTTGCCTATTGATGAGTATTTGACTATTTATGGCAGTAAGTGGGCGTGGTGAGGGCGGGACGTGGCTAAAAAGCAGCTGAGAAACATTCTCGTTAGTCTCCCATTTCATGAAGCGGAGATTGCGTGCAGCTGTGCGTACTCCATGTTTAATAGATCACAAACCTACTTGGAGTGAGTACATTTTTTTTGCTGAGCTTAAGTACGGTTTTAGTAAGGATTCTACGCGTGTGGGGGTCTTTTTCTGTGTGAAAACAAAGCGGTACAAGTGATAATGCTGCAGGATTTCATAATTGACCTGAATTGGAATGTTTATTATGTGAAGTGCCTTGAGACGACTCTTGTCGTGATTTGGTGCTATATAAATAAAATTGAATTGAATAATTTTATCCTTCTCAGCAGCAGCACTGCAAGTGCTCTCCATGTCCAAAATGTGTGTAAGCCAGGTCTTTAGTCAACTTAAAGTTGCCCACATTTTTCAACTAAGTTTTCTTTCATAAATCCCAAAGTTTGTGTGGAAAGTTGCTTATGCAGTTTCCCCGTTTTGTGCGTAAGCAAGCTTGATAAATGAGGCCCCAGGACATTATTTCTACAAGGTAAAAAACAATTTGTGCCACGACTTATGTTTCGTACTTTATCATCAGCCTTCAGTTACTTGATTTAATCAATTTAATTTTATAATGTGACTCAATAAAAAGTAATTATTGCAATAAAAAAACAAACCCCAAACCTGTTTTTATTACATTTGCAGCAGGTTTTCATCTTTCTCTTGACAGTTATTCATGCTGCTGCAGTGGGCAGCATTTCAAAAACAAGACTAATGCCCCAAAACAGAACTTCTCTGCTGCAAAGCCACACGCCAGTCTACTCGATGGCTTTTAGTTTCAGCTGCAGACATTTTCTTTCACAGTTTTCCTTCTAACAAATCACATCACAGACAGCAAAACAGCATCTGATGCACTCTTTGAAATGTAAGTATGATTTTACCTGAGGTTGTCTTGTTTCCTTTAGGATAAATTCTCTTCTAGAACATGTAGAGATGAGTAACTTTAATGCAACAAAGTTTTAGTTGCATTTCTGTTATTTATTAAAAAAAACTGAAAGAAAAGGTTAATGGATTCACTGATTCTTCTAAAGCCCATAAAACACAACAAATCATCAGGAAAATCTTCAAGCAGATTGGTTTATTTCTTCTGTGTATATAAAAAGCGACACAACAGCATTTCAGGTGAAGGTTATTGTAAAATTACTCTCATTTAAGTGCAGAGGGAGAGAGAGAGAGAGAGAAATGAGGGTGCAATATTATACTAACAAGGGCACAGAACATAATGCCAGCGAAAAATCGATTACCAAATACAGAGTTCAGTTCAGCTAACAAAAAATCCATAAGTATCGCATTACCTTTATATGCCAAAAGTAAACACCGATGTCTAACTGTTTGAGTGGGAAAAATAAAGAAGATTTATGTCTCCATTTGACCCAAACCCAAACATTGTAGGCCTTAAAAGGTTCAATTTATCGCTTGAGGTCACAATGAATTAAGGACACAGGGAGAATACTTACAGCTACGATGAACCAGAGCTGCTTAAATGGTCGTCTCATTATGCAACTGCAGACTCATCTTACATGTATTTCCTCTTTATTGATGACACAGCAAAAAAACAGTCAATAAGCAATAAACAAATAATGAAGTGTGTTAATCATGACTTTTATATTTTAGTTTTTTTATACACGTTTCATCCTACAAAATAAAATAAAACAGATGGTTAAAGATAAGGTAATCAGATTATGTGGAAATCTGAGGTTTTGGTCCATGAGGTGTGAGTATGAGGGCAGATATCAAAGACGAAGCAATTTTTATGACAACAGCGGGAAACTATTGCATAATTCTGTTTCTAACTGAAAGAAAAACGGTGGGAACGTTGCTGTTTGCAGTGCTATGGAATAAAAGCTGTACCCTGTGAGACTGTAAAGTCACCAGAAAGTAGAAGATAATTTGTTCTTCTTTTCCCCCTACTTCACACTGGAAGTGTCGCGTGCCCGTCTCATTTACCGGTTCCTTTAAAACCCAGTTCCGTTAGAACTTATGAGACGGTGCATCCATCAGGGTTCGGGGGTGTATCGACGAGTATAATCGTACCAGACCCGGGTTTGGACTATCTAATTAGAATCTTGTCTTTTATTTTAAAGGTGAAATGACTTGCACGAATAGCCAGCCTCAGAGTGCTACACTTCTTTTAAACTCGTTACCTTTTGGTTAAGATACTAGAGAGAAGTCTGGAGGCAAGCCAAGCCTCTCAGCAATTGTTTGGGCTACCCGGAATTAATTGCGCCCCTAACAGCTTATGTGGGAGGTTGGTAACTATAAAATGATTTATGCTAGTTGATCAGGCTAACATAAGTTTATCAATTTATTTATTAATCCAACCTTCCAGCTGATTAGAGACTTTTTCAACCTGCAATCAGAGCCAAAATAACCTCGAATATTTTGCTTTTATCACCCTTAAGACAACTCGTTACTCGCAAGGGGAGAGAAGTTAAAACTTCCCTTATCTTAAGGTTTCTTTATATTATTCTGTTATAAACTGTAAAGTAAGTCCTGATAATTCAGAGACCGATCTTCGACATGCTTACCTCTGTGCAATTATGGCCAGGGCTCCAAACGTGAAGCTTTAGAGAAAACCTGAAAGAATCAGGATTATGTTTCTTTTTCAAAAAAGGTTTATTACAAAATCAAAATACAAAAATGGGTAAAGTAAAAAACAACTACTATCCCCCACGGAGGAATTAGTTCAAAATGATTAAATGAGAGTCAGTTTACACCAGCTCTCGTCTTCTCAGAATCTCCCCAAGAACGAAGCCTGAAGCCCTCTCTCGAAGAACCTCGCTCGATCTGAGCTGCATCCTTTTATATCATTTCTGAGACTGCTCTAAACAATGCAAGAGTCACAAGTCATTCTCTCCTGACAGTTTAGGTCAAGGGGTCATCTACCAGATACACTTTTTTTAGCTCTACATAAGACATTTAGTATCATTTCACTACATGCAGTATTCACATGAGGGCACAAAAGTTACATGCTGCACTCCTGGAATGAGAGCACAGGTCATAAATCTTCATATTGGTAGCAAATTGTAGATCTTCTTTCAGCATTCCTGAGAGCTCCTGGGTCCAGCTGGACCTCTCCTCACTCCATGCCATTCCTTCTTTTCCCGCCAGAGGTGGAGTTAGGGGCGGGCCCAGGGGTGTGTCCATGGGTGGATCTAGAGAAGACAGCTTGTCTTTTGACCCTTTGCCTAGTTCTGTCCTCACCAGCAAGTCCTGAACTCCTGTCCTCTTGACCCTTGTGTGACCCTTGTCCCTGACCACTGTTTCTAAGCCTTGACTGGTTGCTCGGGCTTGCAACATCCCCCATGAGGACGAACTGAGGCAAAGGACCATAAAAAGATAGAGCAGCTATGCAAGCCTTCATAAATCTAGCATCCATCTCACTCAGGAACGGCTGAACACTCAGACACCTAACTGTGGCCTCCACATCAACCCTCATTCTCATCATAATGCCATCATCAGCTACGGGTAAGCACAAGGTCCCTTTGCGGGTTGTTACATAACCTTTAAACTGCTTTCTCCCATCTGTGGGATCTTCGCCCAGAAAGAATAAAGATAAATCCATCACCGGAGCCTCTCCACGCGGAAGCGATCCCATCATTTGAGGTGGGAAGCTGGCGCTGAAAACCAAAACATGATTTTTCGTATCCAACAAAGGTGCGGTCCCAAAAGAGTCACAGACTTCTGGGCCGAACCATCCAGTCTTTACAGACAAAATATTCATAAACTGAAAGCAATCTATAATCTTGCCTTGACAAACAAAGTAACACCCCTTCTGGGATTTAATCCTCCATCTCATTTCTCTCCCAGGTGCAATTCGGACAGGGGAAGGAATGCCTGCTGGCTCACTACTTAGACAGGCCATAGGGATTTCACGTATCACATCAGGACACGGGACGCATGTCGAAGCTGCCGTCATTACTGATACAACCTCTTCAGCCACGTCAGATGAGGGCGCCGTTGTCAGCTCCTCGTCGTGGGCCTGCTCAAGCAGGGCATCTACTCCCGGGGAGCACAACATTAGTATGTCGTCTTCCTGATCAGTCTCCCGCTTGAATCCCTTTTCCACTTGGTCTGGATGTACTGAATAAACCTGCAAGACACGCAGCGTTTATTCATCGTAGCATGTTCACACTGGAGCCCGATTGTCTTAGTCTGAGGCAATCCATCCCTCCCGCGATTCACAGTGCACAAATAGTATGCGCCATTCAGAGAGAAAACAGTTGATGGACCTGCGGAGGGGATTAATCCCTCTATGATATTCTGCCGAATCGAGTCCATCTGGAAGGAACATAAAATATGTTCCACATGAGATATATAACTCATTCCATGAAGCAATAAGTAACTGCATTACTGCATAAACACTTCTTAATTATAGGAGAAAATAAATCATCAGAAGCTGCAGGAAGAACCACACTACAATTCCTATCTGCAGGCATAGTTTTACAACAATAATCCTCACAACAAGTGTACACCAGTTATGAAATGTCTACAACATCCTAAAGACAAACTGGATAAAATAGTTACAAAATCCTGACATACCTCCAGATTCAGAGCGTCAATCAGCTCAGATTCAGGGTGAGTTTGATGAGCCATTGGTTCACTTCAAGTTACAGACTGACAGTTAAGGAGCAAGTGACACGCGGTGCAGAGAGGCCTGCACTTAAACAGGAGCAACAAGAAGGGGGGCTAATACTCCCTCTACCTTGACACCTCTCTTCCCATCTTATCTGGATCTACCAGGTCCTTTCTCCTTTCTCCTAACAGCTTTCTTCCTGTCAACTGCCACTTGTTGTTTTTACAGGCCAAAATCATACCGATTATTATACCATAATACCATATACCGTAATATTTCCTGTTTGCCAGGAACTTAAACTACTGTCTTTGGTCTGAAAACACCCAAATTCGATTCTACGAGGCCACCATCTTTCTATCTTTATCACTTTGAAAGTGGTGAAGTTGTGTCCCCATTCTAAATTATTTCTAAGGCAATATTTGTAAACCCACAACTCTACTTCACCTGAAGTTTGATTTAAGATTTTCTTTTTCCTCAATATTATCTGACAAGATCGATCAAGCTCTGTGGATCCTGTCTGATCCATTAAGACTGCCATATACTCCGCCCATGGGCCGGTCTCACCACACTCCGTGTCATTCTTCTCCTCCTGCTCTGCTGCAGAAAATGATGTCACGGAGGGTGTAGCCATGATCCGGTCAAATCCATTTTCTCCACAGGGCAAGCGCAGGCAGCCAGTTTTGTTCCCTGTTACACTACAAATCTTGAATCCAATCTGTGTTGCTATCATGCAGGTGGTTATATTCTCAGTAAAATCTTCTTTGGGCCATAACAGCTTAATTTTGGATACATTCCAATTCCCTATTAATTGTTGTGGTCCTCCGTGAGTTATGTTGTATGTCACCGAGGACACATGATACGTTCGGAGATATACATGTACCCCATATGCAATCGCTATACTTAATCCTATGAGGCTAAATTCGAAAAGGATAAAAAAGGCCCATTTAATCCATTTTATTATCCAATCCTTTCCTTTCGGAATATTTACATTTCTCTTTTTAACTTTGGGGTCAACTCCCGCCGGAGTTGCATACCTGACCACTTTTCGTTTTCTGCTGCTTTCCCTCTTATGCTTCTGCGTAGATAACATCTGTAAGACAGAAGCATAAAAATCAGCAGGAAATGAAAGCGCCCTGCTCTAGTTAGTTAGAGTCAGATTGGAGACCAGCCTTCTACGAGACATTCTAGTGTGAGCAGTCCCATAAATCTTAGGCCAATATGCCTCTCCTCTCCGGGTGGTCACTATGTTAACAGCCGAGCTGCAAACGCGACCCGACAGGTCTATTACCTCTATCAAAGTTAACTGATAAGGCATGAACTTACGCTCCGCCCCTGGTCCAAGACTCTTCAGCTCAACCAGGTATGATGTAACACGCTTACGCATCCCTGGGGGCTCCTGAACAGACAATCCTGTATGCCAGTCCAGAGTCCCTGACAGATAAGTTCCCCATCTGTCGTCTTTATACTCTTGAGTTACCCCAATCTGTGTACCTGTTTCCCATGCATCAGCCAGCGTACCAAATTGTTGTCCTAATATCAAGCTCTTAATAGACTCAAATTTGAACCGAGCCTGAAGCTCTTCCAGTCCTTTTTCTCTGGTCTTGAGCTTGAACACAAATGGATAAGCCTCCACCCATAAATCTCTAACCGGCTTCACCAGGCTAGGATTCCTGAGCAGCTCTCCTACAAAAAACATACTTGGCTGGCTTGTCGGTAAGCAGGTAGTCAAAACACCATTCTTCGTGAAACAGCACCCATCTTTGATTTCACCTCTGTGGGTGCATTCACAGACCTGCCAGGAGATGATGCCTGGATTATTCCTCAAGCAGGTTCCGCAAAAACATATTTTAATGGGAGCAGACAGCTCCACCGCACCTGTATGCAAGTCTGTTCCTCTCTCCAGGTGAGTGGGCTTCTGCTCCCGGAGCCCCGACCATTTAATTAGGGTGCACAGAGATTTGCATATCACGCATGTGCCCGGCTTCAAGCCTCCCCATTGCGCGTAACGATACGCATTTGCAGATTCTATGAAGCCCGGAAACATAGCCACTTTACAATCTTTAACACAATTCCCCTTCGTTAGCAAAAATGAGGCCCGTAGCACCTGGGATCTTACAAGTCATTTCTTCACTAGATTTTGGCCCAGCCATGACCTTTAATCAAGTAATTAATTTAAAAAAAAAAAAAAAAAAATTATTTATTTATTTATTTATTTATTTATTTTCAATTAATTACTTTTATTTTTCAGAGTTATTTTATAACTTGATGAGGGTGAACGCGCAAACCAGTGTCAGTTAAAACCACGTTCCCAGTTACGTCTTTTATTATGAAGGGACCACTTACGTTATGCTTAATGCAATCTCCTTTTCGAACCGGTCCTCTTTTGACCCAAATTCTTTCACCTTTCTGTAACACAGAGACGTGTTCCGGGTTAGTTTTTTTCTCAGTTCTTTTCAGTTTCGTCATATTAAGGATCACATTTAGTTCTGAAACTCCCTCCGGTGTATCCCATCGGGAGCTCAGGTTAGTCAGGATGTGATTTTTTATCGTCCTAACTGCTCTTTCTGCTATTCCGTTAGTGTGGGACTCGTATGGGATAGAAAAAATGTGTCTTATCCCTCTTGATTCAAGCAGACAAGAAACTTTGTCATTCTTAAATTCAGGTCCTCCATCCGAACGGAGTGACTCACACGTGAGGGGCAGGTGTAGAGATAAGGCCATGCTGACCGTATTTCCTGTGACACGTTTCAGCGGTATTATCTTGCTCTGATCACCTGGTCCATTATCTTTGATTACCAAAAAGAACTTATGTCCGTTCACTCCTCTAGAGGCACATTCACCAACATCCGTGCTGAAATGCACCCCCGGCACATCACACATGATGGGCAAATGGTCATAAATCACGGGTTGAGCCCCTCCTTTTACTTTACACGACTCACACGTCGCTTTTACTCGTGCTGTCAGTTCTTTCAGCTTTGGTACAGAAATCTTTTCTTTTTTGAAAATCTCACGCAACCGTAATACTCCTACGTGTCCGTAATTTTTATGCGCAAATGTCACCAGCTCTTCATCAGCTGCAGCGCTCCTGTTCTGTAAAAACGCTGTGGGTAGAAACAAAGCGCGAGCTTGTACTAATTCATCCACTTCTGCGTTTCCGATCTCATCTTCGCTTCTTCCATTTGTATGGCTATTTACATGTTTCACCTGAATCTGTAATTTTTTCTTATAACACGATACTAAAGTCCACAAGTCAGCGTGTTCCAATCTTTCTCCATCAGTTTTCTGGAAATCTTTAGCTTCCCAAAATGCTAAATGATCATCCAGCCCGTCTTTAACGTATTTAGAGTCTGTGACCAATCTTACTGATTTGAGCTTCAGCTTACACGCGTCAGCAAGCGCCATGACAACGGCCGTCAATTCTGCAGTTTGAGCGGATCCGACAGTCTGTCCAGCTTGTTGATATTTTCTGTCCTTTAGCAGTCTCACAAACCCCCACTTACAGAAGTCTGCATCTGCTGTTTTCTTAGATCCATCAGTGTAGTAAACTGCCTCTGGTTTTATGGCTTTAACAACCTCTTTCCTGTCAGGCTTAAGTTTTGTTTCTCCTTCCACGTGAATCTGCGGGTTTGCCAATAACATCTCCCACTTTGCCCATCTGGGTAAAACGGCCCTCGCCTGTGGGAGGAGATCTTTCCGAAGTTCTTTAATCATATAATCAGTAGATTGAATTATGATTTTTTGCGATCCGGCCAGAGCGAACATCATATCTTTATGTTTCATCAGGGTGGTCAGCACCTTTTCGCTGGGCGTGTAACGGGTTTCTGTTGGTGCGAGTTTATAGCCTTTACATGTTATCAGACTCTTGCTGTCATAGTTCTGAAATAAACACTCTGTGAAATCCTGTCCTACAATCACTCTTACAGCTAACGGTTCATGATGCTCTCTATTTGAAAGATTCACTAGATTAGCACCTATTTTAACCATCACTGCTTGGTAAGTCTCACGCTCCTGTGAGCTCAGTTTGCGGTTGTGCGTCACCAGTTTCTGACCCACTTTGGTTCTGAGACCTTTTTTAAGTGACATTATGGGATCAATGATGTTTCGAAAATCACGGACGTTGCTGGAAATGTACTGAAGCTGTCCGATTACACCTTCCAGTGTCAGTAAGTCATGCGGGGGTGTTATGTTTTGCAAATAGGTGAAAGGTACCGACACTGAATCTGACACCTCAAAACCTAGGAACGTGACTTTTGTGCGTCCTAGCTGGCTTTTCTTCAAGTTGAGTTTGAATCCTGCATATGTCAGTCTGGTCACCACCTCGTCCAAAGTTTTCAGGTGTTCGCTTTCACAATCATGCGTGAAAAATATGTCATCAATATATTGAACGACAGGTAAACCTTCCAGATATGACTGTACGACACTTTGAAATTTATTCGCCGCATTTACCCATCCCATAGGTAGAACGCACCATTGAAAATGCTTTCCTTCAAATGTAAATCCAGTTTTAGCTCGACTTTCTTGCGCTAAAGGTACAGACCAAAAACCGTTAGCCAAATCGATGCATGTTTTATATTTTTTAATAGGCATGGTTCGGAGCTGCATGTATGGGTCAAAAGTTTTACGCACGTCGTGCGGAGTCACTCTATTTAAACCTTTTAAATTGTGTACCAGTCTGTAGGTGCCATCAGGTTTAGGAACAGCTTGAATGGGAAGACAGGTGGATAATGTATCTTTCTCTTCGATTATCCCTTTTTCTTTAAGCTCAGCGATAGTACACCTGATCTCATCTCTTCCTTCTCTGATCGGATACTGCTTTTCCCTGGCAGGCATCGCTCCTTTAATAATGCATTGTTCTTTTACTCTGCCACAGTCATTTTTGTGTGTAGCCCAATTACCTTTCTGGATTATTTCTCTGAGTTTGTGCGGGTCCAAACTAGTCTTCTCCAGTTGCTCTTTAATGAGACTATCCATATCTAATTCACCTAAAAAACTCACATGCAGCGCTGGGTCTTTCGTTATTTTAACTAAATCCTTTAAACTAATTAAGTTTTCTGCACCTTTTATGTAAAGAATTCCCTGTTCATCTTTATGAACTGCCATGTTACGTACAGAGCCGTCTGCGAGTATCACATTCTTGTATCCTATTTGTTCCATCGGATTATTTTCACGCTTTACTGATATTAATGCCCCGGTATCTAAAATATATTTTGTATTTTCGTATTTTACTTTAAGCCACTCCCCATCCCAATGCGTATGAGATGAGAGCGCCTCAATTATTTCTACTTTTGTGGTGGCGGTCTTCTCTGATTGTGGTATTTCGCGTCCCAATCTTTGATTGATTGGATCAATTTCTCCTTCTGTTCTCTGGTCATCCGGGCCCACTCCTCCGGATTCGCTCTCCTGGGTCGAGCCACAGGGCAGCCGGGGGGTCCCATGAAAAACGGCCTTGCATTTGGGTCCATTTGGCCCCTGGTTCTCTGGTTCTGATTCGGTTCTGTTCTGGGTGGGAGTTGCCTCGGTTGAGAACTCACTGATTGGCTCCCTTGCTGTTGGTGTGGAGGGGGCAGAGGGGATGGTATCTGACCTTTCAATCTGTTTCCGGCCTGCCGTCCTAATTCGTTTTTTGACTGCTTAAATTCCCTTGTGCGATCCCACGCCTGCGCTTGTCTGATTTTTTCTGCAGGAGAGAGATTAGGCCACATCGCAGCCATCACTAATCCCCCGGGCAGATCAGCTAAAAGTTTTTCCTGCTGTACTTGGGAAAGCCCTGCGATCGTTCCCAAACACCCAGCTAATGTAACTTTTCCTGTACTGATTTCAGAGCTTAAAGCTTTCCTCCGTCGTTCCCCAGAATCCTCACCGATCCCTCTGGGAGAACTCTCCGCCAGGGACATCAACGAGGCTCCTGGGGTTAACCGCAGATCGTTCTTTAATGCTATAACCTGAGAAATTTCTGGACTTGAAAGTTGTTCAATCGTCATACCTCGATCCTGAAGCCGCTGTACATACCCAGCGTCTGTCTCACCCGATGCTCTTTGTGGCAGAATGGTATGATCAAAATGTCCTAAGCTTACTCTTGACTGTTCCTGAGCAGTCTGCCAATATGGGGAATATTCCTGTTCTAGGATTCTCTCTTTAGGCATTGGATTAAGCTGTCCTCCCTGCGGAGTGCTTCGGTTTACATCCAAAGGTTGGGAGGGGCTGCACGGCGAGTAGCAGTGAGTTTTCACTGCCGAATCTCTAGCCATACATCCACCTCGATAAAAATCATATCCTTGGCCTAAATAAGCATGCTTAAAAGGTTGCCCCCATCCTGGTTGCAACATGACTTCTTCCCTACTTTTCGCTGCTTGAATTGCTGAAGTCGTGAAGCCATCTACAGGGTACCAGTCTGGAAAAGGATTTTCTGCTTCTTCTCCTGCATAATTCTGGTCTCCCTCTGTATTAATTGCAAACTGGCCTCGTCCTGGTTCTGGAACCGGTCTAACTGGGCCTATGTTAGGAGGTGCCTGAGGGTCATAATATTTCATCTGTACTGGACGGCTTTTCTTATTTAGTCCTCTAATGCCATAAACCATAGGATTTGTCTCATCTCCTTTTTCTGCTCTCTGGGGTTGTTGCTCTACATTTTCTCTGTTCTCACCTTGCTCATGGGCTGTAACTGGGGATAACCAACTCACTTTTTCAGGTGTTTTGCCTCCAGGGATCCGAGTGCTGCATTTTTGATGGGATTCGCATTCTGACCTGAGCGTCCCTTTGGGTGTGCCACGCACCACCAGTTGGGAACCCTGTTCTTCCTCCGATTCAGCCTCACTCTCGCTGCTTCTGTCTCTGGCCTCAAACCAATGTTTGACTTTCTTCTCTACTCGCGGCAAGGCTGACTTATCCACTAAAATTACGACCGGGATGTCTCCTAGCCTGCTAGAGGCTTCGGAATAAATCACCAAACCTGCACCATATGCTTCAGTTATTCGACACACCTGGGGTTTGTTATTAAGCTTAAACACTAGCCGTCGCGCTCCTAAATCCAAGGCTTCTGACACCACCCGCTCCCAAGCTTGGTGAAAAGAGATGTCGGGATTATGAGGGTCTACGTTAATTATGGAAATAGCGCTGACACGACCTTCCAGATTCCCTAATTGCTTGTCTAAGAGAGTAGTAATTTCTCCAGCTTCGTAATTACGATCTACCAGCGGAATCAAAGAACTTCTGCTTTCTGCCCCTAAAAAGTCTCCTCAGAGAACTTAATGAGGACGTAGTACTGGCAGAACTTTGTGGATCTTTCAGAAAGATCAACACATCTTCTTCTCGGATCTCCGCATCTATTTTCTCGCCTGATAAAATTATCACCGGTTCTTGACCTATCATAACATGATTCGGAGGAGCCGCGGGACTATGCGGTTCTAACGGGGGAAAAGGAATTGGGTTTGGAGTCCTTTCAGCCCCTGACCGTCTCTGAGTCTCGTCTTTGTCCCACGCAGCAACATGCTGTTCAGTGGGCGGTCTCTCCGCTCCTCTCATGGGCACCTGAGAAGGGGTTTGTACATGTAGAAACGGGTTCCACTGCGCCGGCCGAACCGCGTCAGGCGGGTTCGGTGGGGGTGGAGGAAATCCGCTCTCGGAACCGGGGCTCACAGGGAATTCCCCGCGGAGCGCTGGATACAAAGGGGGCGCGGTCGGAACCGATTGGGCTTCATCCCAGGAGTCCGACATTTCAACTGCAGCTCGTCTCCGGTACATTTCCGCTTGGAGCTCCGTGATCCCCAGTCGGTTACATAACGCCTGTCTCATTTGAATTGCCTCATTTTTGCTTCTAGATAAGAAGTAAATTGTTCTACTATTAGTCTGTTGAACCACGAACTCCGCCATAGCAGAGTACATCGCTCCCTGATCACATCGGTACTGCCCGACTCCAAATGGAGTGAGAACTAAAGGTTCCGGTCCAATTGGTATTTGCTCAAGCAATCCCAGAAGGATCTCATACTGCTCGCCCGTGGGGAGTTTCGCTGGATTTTCCCAACAACACCACGCTATCTGATTAAAAACAGGATCATTTTGTTGTTCTGCTAGAATCACCAAATCACCCACTAACGGAAATACATGATTATTCTTTACTTGAGTTTCAGCATTCGGACAGCGCTCCGCTGCGGCTTGAGCCGTTCCGGCCTCGTTCTGAAAGCTCCGGTTACAGGATACTGCCAAAACGCTTTGTGGTTCACCTTGAAATGTCGCTATTTCTCCGGTGACAAATCTCACATTAAGGAGAACATTTTCCGGTTTTACCGTTAAAGATCTATCTGCCATGGCTGGTTGAAAGTTTCTCTTTTTTATTATTTATTTTATTTTTATTCGTTTTCACGTCTTATTCTTTATTCTTACTCTTTATTCCTTTTTATTTTTTGCCTAGCTTTTATCCTTGGCTTTTCTTACGTCGGAAAGCCGTGATTTCTTTATACCTCTTTGAGTTAATCGTCCGTTCTCCCAAATTTCCTTCCTTTTCGAGAAATTGGTGCGGTTTTCGCTCCAAGGTTATAAGCTTATCAGGTCCATTGTGCGTAAGCTTTTATCAGCCTAAAAGACATAGTTCTACGTCGAATAGTCCGGTATCTAATATTTAAACCTTCGCCGATTAGCCCCACGTTGGGCGCCATGTCGCGTGCCCGTCTCATTTACCGGTTCCTTTAAAACCCAGTTCCGTTAGAACTTATGAGACGGTGCATCCATCAGGGTTCGGGGGTGTATCGACGAGTATAATCGTACCAGACCCGGGTTTGGACTATCTAATTAGAATCTTGTCTTTTATTTTAAAGGTGAAATGACTTGCACGAATAGCCAGCCTCAGAGTGCTACACTTCTTTTAAACTCGTTACCTTTTGGTTAAGATACTAGAGAGAAGTCTGGAGGCAAGCCAAGCCTCTCAGCAATTGTTTGGGCTACCCGGAATTAATTGCGCCCCTAACAGCTTATGTGGGAGGTTGGTAACTATAAAATGATTTATGCTAGTTGATCAGGCTAACATAAGTTTATCAATTTATTTATTAATCCAACCTTCCAGCTGATTAGAGACTTTTTCAACCTGCAATCAGAGCCAAAATAACCTCGAATATTTTGCTTTTATCACCCTTAAGACAACTCGTTACTCGCAAGGGGAGAGAAGTTAAAACTTCCCTTATCTTAAGGTTTCTTTATATTATTCTGTTATAAACTGTAAAGTAAGTCCTGATAATTCAGAGACCGATCTTCGACATGCTTACCTCTGTGCAATTATGGCCAGGGCTCCAAACGTGAAGCTTTAGAGAAAACCTGAAAGAATCAGGATTATGTTTCTTTTTCAAAAAAGGTTTATTACAAAATCAAAATACAAAAATGGGTAAAGTAAAAAACAACTACTATCCCCCACGGAGGAATTAGTTCAAAATGATTAAATGAGAGTCAGTTTACACCAGCTCTCGTCTTCTCAGAATCTCCCCAAGAACGAAGCCTGAAGCCCTCTCTCGAAGAACCTCGCTCGATCTGAGCTGCATCCTTTTATATCATTTCTGAGACTGCTCTAAACAATGCAAGAGTCACAAGTCATTCTCTCCTGACAGTTTAGGTCAAGGGGTCATCTACCAGATACACTTTTTTTAGCTCTACATAAGACATTTAGTATCATTTCACTACATGCAGTATTCACATGAGGGCACAAAAGTTACATGCTGCACTCCTGGAATGAGAGCACAGGTCATAAATCTTCATATTGGTAGCAAATTGTAGATCTTCTTTCAGCATTCCTGAGAGCTCCTGGGTCCAGCTGGACCTCTCCTCACTCCATGCCATTCCTTCTTTTCCCGCCAGAGGTGGAGTTAGGGGCGGGCCCAGGGGTGTGTCCATGGGTGGATCTAGAGAAGACAGCTTGTCTTTTGACCCTTTGCCTAGTTCTGTCCTCACCAGCAAGTCCTGAACTCCTGTCCTCTTGACCCTTGTGTGACCCTTGTCCCTGACCACTGTTTCTAAGCCTTGACTGGTTGCTCGGGCTTGCAACAGAAGCATCGGCGTTGCAGAACGGCAGCAGAACAGTTTACTCGTGACTTTAGCTGCAGTCCAGTGTCCCCACGTGCTCCTTGTTGGGCTCGCAAGATCACAAAATCCCTTGAGTTCATGTCTTCCGCCGTTAAACCAAAGAGAAGGGATTCACAGAAATCGCAGTTTGATGTCATGTAAGGATTAAAGTCATGAAAAACACACAGTTGCACTTCTGGAATGATGCTGGTAGTAAATAAGCCATTAGGTCACTTGTATTGATGTAATGTGCATAGATATCACCAGGGGTTTTACACGGAAAGCGTGTGTGCGTTCCTGTCTAGCCCTATGTTAACTGCAGAAACTGTTGTGTTCCAGAAGTGGCACGTGACAAAAACAGAACGCAGTCCTTTCTTTAGCAGCGTGGCGAGCCGCTTCTGGATCACCCCTATACACTAAAATGGATTCTGATGCTTCCTTTGTGAAGTAGAGGTCAGCGTTGTGGAATGTTGCTGATTCAAATAGAATCCATGTCTGTGGGGGTGATTCAATCCAGCCACGGCACGGAAATGTTCAGGTGTGCCCCAGAAGCGGCAAGCAGCGCCACGCCGCTAAAGACGGGATTCGGTTCTATTTTTGCGACACAAAATCACACATGGTTTCAATGTAAAACATCCATTAAATTTCAAAATAAAAGTCAACTGCAGTAATGCAATTTCCTATGTAGCTCATTTAATCCGTTCGACCTAACAGCTTATTTACTCCCAGCATCGTTCAATAGATTATTTCAAAAACTCTGACCACAGTGGAGATTTGCCGATTCTCCGTTGTCAGCATTTGAATGTGGACGCAAATAATCAGGGTTTTAGGTTTGGCGACAAAGACTCTCTGACATCACGTGAGATGTCGCTTACGTGTTTTACAAGCGCTCCAATTAGAAGACCACAGATGAGGGACAATTTTAAGGACCGTTATTGTCCACCACCGAATTATTCCACTAATGGTTTTCAGCAAAGATGCCATAGATTTGGGGAGCTACTGCCACCTACAGGCTTGGCATGCCTTTGAATGTGCTTCACAATGCACAGGGTGTTTTTGTTGAAAATAAGATGGTGTGGATCCAAGTTTTTCTAGATGAGTGTGGCAGAATATCCATTTTTACCCAGCTTCATGTGTACCTGGTACGAGTGAGATCATCTGCTGTAGGGAGGTGTAGGAATAGCAAAGGCTTCATTCCATTATCCAATTCTGTTATCATTTTTACACATCTGCAGGAACGTCAAACACTTTGATGCACCTGTGCTTTCAGTCTCGCAAGTCAAACATCTACTAGATGTATTTTTAATAAAATACTTAAAATAAAAAACTACACTTTTGCACTTAAGATGCAATAAAGTGTTAGTTTTGATGTGTCCAATTCTAGCCTGCCCTAACACTTACTTTCTCAATTTAATAATTTCTACTTATTTCCTATAAATGGCTTTTAAACTGAAGCTGGAAATGACTGAACCTGGTCAATTTTTTGTTGTTGTCATGATGTAGTGTGTTAACTATTTCATTTAGTATGATCATGCTGGTTTTATATCAGTATCTCAGAAATGGAAGATTCAATGCTCCAGAAATAAGGAAGTTGCTTCCTTGATATGGGAATGACGAGCAAAATGGACAACAGTTTCAGCATGAATCGGTTACCAGCCTGTCTGCTATGTTTGTTGGTTGTATTTTGAAATAATTTCTTGTTGGAAACAAGCTTTGTTATCTCAAGATAGGATAAGAAAATGTTGTAATCTTACAATAATGCTTCCATAATTGGTTTCATACTACATACCTTTAAGTATTGTGATCCTGCTTTGCCTGAAAAATATTGTTGTAACTCATTTGAGTTAATTTACTGTGACCAACTTAAGTAAGGAAAAGTGAAATATTGGGAGTGCCATTAACAAGGGACCTTTATTGTTGCTGCTTAATGAATCAAAGTTTATTTTAACTTGTTGTTTAATTATGTACATTAATTTTAAATGGACAAGGAGCACGTGGGGGCACTGGACTGCAGCTAAAGTCACGAGTAAACTGTTCTGCAACGCTGATGCTTCCAGTGTGAAGTAGGGGAAAAGAAGAACAAAAGTGTCTGCTAAATACATAAACATAAACATAAACATAAATGGAATAAGATGTTATGAAGGGTTAGAATGTGTTGGTGTATGTGTGTGAGAGAAAGAGAGAGAGAGCGAGACGCAGAAACATATAGAGTAGTGTGTTTTCTAAGGGACCAATCAAAATATTCTGACATCTGAAGCGTAATCGTATTTGAGTCATTAATAATTTAGAGAGCTGGTTCACTGAGAAACCTTTTATTACTTGTCACTAGGGGTGTGTGTTGGCGAAATTCTGGCAAAACGATACGTATCACGATACGGGGAGACGGTACGATATATCACAACATATTGCGATACATTCAGCCAGACGATATTAGCAATCTTTTTAGACAAATTATTGTAGGAAAATTCAGTTAAACAGTCCAAACGGACTCGTAACATGTTTAACAATGTGAACCATAACAGAGGGATTTACATTTCAGTGACTGAAACAAAACCCATTGCACATTGCTGTCAAATAATGGTTGGTGTTTCAATCGCACCACAAGAAAAGAAAATACATAAATGTTTGCATGTCAATTATTTCAAAAATGCGATACAGTGCTTTTGAATATCAATATAAAATTGCAGGAAAAAAATGCGATATACTGCCATAATTTTTTTGTTACACTCTAAATGAACATTCACGGACTCACCCGTCTTGGTTCATGACCGGGAAAGGCTAATTGTTAGCATTAGCCATTCCACAACATGGCAGAACTTCTTCAGGCTTGTGTTATTTGAAAGAACATAAACTGCAGAGTGAACGAATGCAGTGGAAGAGTTGTGTTGCTTTCATCCAATCAGCGATGAGATGTCTGAATATCATGAATTTTAATGAGTAAGACTGCATATCCTGCTGTTTCCCCCCCCCCCCCCCCCCCCCCCTCCGGCTAACTTTTTACTTCCTGAAACACGAGCGCCAGCACTTTTTTCTTTTCTTTTTGCCAGAGAGAACGACTCACAACGCATTCATTCATAATAACCTCAGCAAATGTATTGAAATATCAAGTGAATGAGAGCTTTAACATCTTAGCAATGGAGTACTGAGAGAATAAATTAACATTACATGTTCTTCGTCTGTTTCTGGAGCCTCCCTTTCAATGACTAATGTCTTACGAAGCATCTCACTATTTTAGGTCAATTAAACTGTTCTTCAACAAGAGGAAGAATGTAGGTGTCCAGGACTAAACCCACATAATCAGAACTTCCTCCCAAGCTGAGCTAAAAAGCCTGCAAATTACAATTTGCTGAATCGGAAACTAAAGTATGTGAATGTAACCCTGTTGAAGATTTAAGCCATGGGAATGGAGACATATTTCAGGTTAAAAAGTTATTACATTACATTTTCTCTTTGTTGCTGCGGGGTGACAGAATTCCATGATACATTGTGTAGATGACGTGATAACCAAAAGACGTGATAAGCCTGAGTTTTGGACCAAAAACTTTAACAGTTATGCACAAGCTGTAAAAAATTCACCCTGCATCTCTTCTGTACTTCATAAACACCCCGTCCTCTAAAACCCGTCAGGAAATGCTGACTATCTTGATTCTGGTGGAGTTGGAAGTTTCTTCCAGTTTAAAGGGAGTTTTCCTTCCCACTGTCTCCCGTTGTACTGTGCTTGTTTTGGACGAGGGGTTGAAGTTAACATTTGATGCAATCTTCTGATTTTCTTTGGGTGCAGAAGTGAAGAAAACATCTTTTCAGCAGCTTAACCCACATTTAATTCTGATCAATTTAAATTGTTTTGTCAATGCGATGTGTCTCCCATCAGTTTAATAATCCATGAAAAATGTGTCTTCGTCTTCCTCCGCTTATCTGGGTCTGGGTCGCGGGGGCAGCCACACTGCACCGGACCCTTCATGTTCCTCCTGCGGGTGGTGGGTCCACAGTTGGATGAGCCCATGTATCCGGTTCGGGCTGGGCCCGGCCGGGCCCCATGGACGAAAGCCCGGCCACCAGGCACTCGCACATGGGCCCCAACCCCAGGCCTGGCTCCAGGGTGGGACCCCAGGTAACCATGAAAGATCCTCTAAACCGTTCTTTGTCTCACCCTTCACCTAAGACCAATTTGTCATGGGAGACCCTACCAGGGGCACTAAGTGCCCCAGACAACATAGCTCCTAGGATCATTAGGGCACTCAAACTCCTTCACCACGATAAGGTGACGGTTCAAGGAGGAGCCATGAGAAATTGTTTATTTTTAATGCAAGATTGTGCAAGAGTTGCTTTTTTCTTGTAACTGATCCACTGTGTAGTGATAATTGAAGTTCTGATAAGCAATGTGACCCTAGAAGTTATTTTTAAATGCACACAAGTAAAATGAGCTCAGAAAGACGTTCTCAAACTGTAAAACAGTAAAATAATGAAATTTTAACTACAAAAGCCAGAAACTGAATAAAAGTAAATTAAAATAAGAGCACCGGAACTGGAAAAACAGAATCTGTTTTAAAGTTTGTTGCCACTGATGGGCTCTCAGACGCATTGACCTTTAATTATTGTGCTGTACAGACACCAAAGTGGCTGTTTAACAAAAAAATAAATAAAGGTTTTCACTTTGTTTCATGTTTTTTCCTTTTCGGGCTGCCTGCTTCACATTCCCAGCTTAAATCCAAATTGATTTTTAAAAGTCTGAACCACAACAAGCAAAAAAGTGCAAAATGAATTTTAGCTAATCGGATCAAAAATGCATTTGTTTTATCACATCAGGTCTGATTTATTTCACTCCTGCAGACAAGCCTGTGACAATCATCTCACTGCTACTTGATCATTTTTACATAAATAAGTGGTTCTTGAACAGATGTTAAAAGGCTGTTCTTTTGGTTTTGTCGGCTTTTCTTCTCTGCTTTCCAGTTTTTGACACTGTCAGAGTTACACTGATACTGACACCTGAGCTGTTACCTCGGACTCACGGTGTGAAAACAGGCTTGTGATATTGAGAGAGAATTTCATTGGCATGATTGCGGTCGGGACGCTTTGCTCTGACTGTAAGGTTTTGGGTTCAGACAGAACCTCTGCCTTGTCATTTACTCAGGATGTTACCAGCTGTTGCCACCAGAAGAAGAGTCTAGGATTTTGCAGAGCTCTGACTTTATCTTTTTTGGTTGCAAACATCCCATGACAGTGGGGCATGGATTCCCCTTTACAAACAACCAACCTCCTCTAGAGACAAACCAATCTGACTTTTAAAGCTACCTAAGGACCAACCAGTAAGAAGTGGGCAGGGACAACATTCAGCTACAAATTACAATCTATTTACATATTTACATCCTAACTTAACTCAAAACAACAACTACACTTAACAAATACAGGTTAGCACCCTGTCCCCTCCCTCTCTCTTCAGTCAGTTGGTTTCTCCCTCGGTAGAGCTGATTAAACACACCAGGAAATGATCAGGTCTGCCTATGGGCACGCTTCCATGGCAACACAAACAATTGACCTCAGAAGGAAAGGAGTGATGATCACCACTGAGGCCTAGTCCACACGTAGCCGGGTTTTTTTTTAAAAACGAATATCCGCCCCTCCAAAAACTTGCATCCACACCACCGCGTTTAAAAAAAAAACTCTGTCCACACGTACCCGGATAAATACGTTGTTATGGACATGCCAGACCTGTAGGTGGCAGTACTTCCCCCGTTCTTAACCTCGTCCTTCGTCTGTGGTCTTCCGCAAGAAGCAGTAATTCCGCTTGCAAAAACCAACAAGCAGAAAGCGCTTGGACAATCGATGGATCGGGTAGTGACAGAGCGCAGCTCTGAAGGCGTCCATGATGCCGGCTAATGTAAACACAGGTCGCACACGTGATGTCAGCATGTTTTGTCGCGGAAAGTGACGTTGCGGACCTTAAAACTCCGGTTTTGTCTGTCCACACGCAGACACCCAAAACGGAGAAAACACAGATCTTCACTTTGGCCGGAGTTTTTAAAAAGATCCGTTTTCGTGTGAAAAAACTCCGTTTTCGTGTGGATGACAGGCCAAAACGTAGAAAAATATCTACGTTTTGGCAGATCCCCGGCTACGTGTGGACAGGGCCTAAATCAACTTTAAGTTAAAGTAATTTCTAGATTACCAAGCTTAATTTGACGTAAAAATACACCCAAAAAATTTAGGATTAAACAGAAGCAGAAGACATGACTGTTAATGAGGGGATTAATCCCTCACACTTCCCTCCCCTTCAGATGACTCATTGTGCCCCCAGCGAGACAGAAAGTCAGCCATCACATTCTCCTTCCCTGGAATGTTGAAGATCTTGAACTGGTGTGGTTGAAGGGACAAGAACCATCTTGTAATACGGCTGTTCGTGTCTTTCATTGCCTCTAATCATTTAAGTGCCCGATGGTCAGTTAAGATTTCTGCTGGGATTCCCACCCCTGTGAAGGATTGAGCTTCTGTTCTGGGCTAAATCTAAAGGTCTTTGGTCCACGACGTGCAGCCAAGTAGAGCTCCACCAAATCCGCAGCATTCCGAGCCGAAGATGGATTTCTCTCTTTAACCCACAATCTGATTTCAGGTGACAGAGAACGTGTCACACTGACAGTCAACATTTTGTTCAGAAAGTACAGATCTTGTGTTGGCTTCTTGTAGATCTGTTGTGAACAGAACTTGAGGACCCGTGAGGACACTATGACACAGTAAGGCACTTATTGATGTCTTTAGTAAAAGGAAACCACAACTAGGCATTACCAGAGGTGGGCGAGGCCGAGGCAGGGTCAGGAGGAAGCGTGGGTCAAAACCAGAGAGATCCGTGAATGCTACAAGGGACAGGCGGGAGGCCGAATCCAGAGAATGGGCTGAGGTCGAGAATCCAGGTGGTCAGAGGCAGAGAAAACAATCAAGGCAGGGAGCAGGCACGTGGGTTGGTCGAGGACCAGAAACGAGGTCAGGATCTATGGTACAGGCAGAGGTTGGAGTGCTGGAGAAGTTACTTGCGTGAGCACTGGCTACTGCTGCTGCTGCTGCTTCTTCTTCTTCTTCTTCTTCTTCTTCTTTCTTTTTCTCTTCTTTTTTTCTTTTTTTTTCTTTTTTTCTTTTTTTCTATTTTCCTTTTTCTTCTTTTTTTTTCTTTTTCTTCTTTTTCTTCTTTGAGCGTTTAACGGCTGATGCAAGCTACTTAGCGCATTACCGCCACCCTTCTGATTGCATGTGAACAGTCACTACTACTGTTCACACTCTTCCAATAGTATGCAGTGTGCAAACCACACAAAAAATAATAAAATTAAATGTAATTGAATAAAAAAGTGAAAAGAAAATAATAATAATAATTTCATCTAAACAAAGACACTATATCCTATTTTGAAGGCTGAGCACTGGCTTGGTGTTGGTCCTGGTGGTTTAGAGAGTGTTGAAGTGGAGCTGATGAGTTCATGCGAGACAGGTGGTTTGGATGAGGTTGATGATGAGCTGGTTGTGGTTGCTGGGTACAGTGTTGGGAAAGATCGTTAAAAAAAAGAACTAGTTCAAAGTTCAGTTCATACATTTTAATACAAACTAGTTTGTTTCTTAGTTCAATTTTTTTTAAATTATGAACTAAGAAACAAACTAGTTCGTATTAAAAAGTATGAACTGAACTTTGAACTAGTTCGTTTTTGGAACAGTGAACTTAGTTCAATTTTTTTAATTATGAACTAAGTTCACTGCTCCAAAAACGAACTTGTTCATAATTATTTTTTCTCCTTATATATATATATATATATATATATATATATATATATATATATATATATATATATATATATATATAATATATATATAAATATATATATATATATATATATATATATATATATATATATTATATAAATATATATATATATATATATATTTATATATATATATAAATATATATATATATATATATATATATTTATATAAAATATATGTGTATGTGTATATATGTGTATATATATATATATATGTGTGTGTGTGTGTGTGTGTATATATGTGTGTATATATACACATATATATATGTGTGTGTGTGTGTGTGTGTGTGTCTATATATGTGTGTGTGTGTGTGTGTATATATGTGTGTGTATATATGTATATATATATATATATATATATATATGTATGTATGTATGTATGTATGTGTGTGTGTGTGTGTGTGTGTGTGTGTGTGTGTGTGTGTGTGTGTGTGTGTGTGTGTGTGTGTGTGTGTGTGTGTGTGTGTGTGTGTGTGTGTGTGTGTGTGTGTGTGTGTGTGCGCATATGTAGCGTAATGGTTTATGGCTCTTTTATGAACGATGAACCATTCTACATAATAATCTGGAATATTAATTTTAACAAAATTAATTACCAAATTTATAGAGATAAGACGACTCAAAGATTGTTTTCAACGATAAACTGACGATCATATCCGGTTGTCTGTGTTTCAGTTCAATGAAAAGACAAGTTTGAAATTTAAGAGTTTTAATTCTTCCATTTAAACTAACGATTTGAAATGACAATCATAGGAAACAATCAACAGTGGCAACCTTGTTGGACAATCTTTAACAGTTGATATTTTAAGCTTGCACAAATAGACCTTGTGTTGGATGTGCTAAGATTTGAGAATAATGGAATTATGAATGCGTGCATGCAGGTGTCTGAGATTGCTTCAGGGAGAGAAAAGGTGAATATGAGTGAAAAATGATGTTTTGAGTTAAACTTTAGTTCTTATTAGAAAACCAGCAAACGAACGCTATCGATTGGTTTCTGCCTCACCGTACTTAGGACCCTCTTTCAGACCCAGACCTCGGAGGATGTTCATCCAGGTCACACCTTGGCTGGCAGAGGAGACAAAGGTGTGCGACGGTCCAGTCCAGAGTTGACCTCGGTACACATTGCTGAAGCATTCGGCAGATGCGCTTTCTCAAGTTTAAATTAACTCAGAAATCAAAGACTCTGGACGAGTCTGCGTAAGCTGGTTGCATTTCAGCTATTCTGTCTGGCTTGACAGAAATAGAGTGTGGGGGGTGGGGGGGAGAGAATAGGAAGCCGGCAGGGCTCCTTTCCCCGTGGTGTTCGTTCCACACTTCTTCTCTCTTTCCTCTCAATCTCGTTCTCACTAACTTACTGAAACCACTTCTCTTCCCAAAGCAAACTTGTTGTGCGTCAGAGCAAATGTGTTTGGAGTTACTGTGAAGTGGGACCTGTGTGAGCGAATGTGAAGGTCATCGCTAAACATCTTCAAAAACATTATTTAATTAAGTATACTGATTCATTATAGTTCATTATGATTACCCAAAGCATAATACTCATTCATTTGATTAAAATACATTTATAATGAGCAAAGTGATAAAATGATTATTTAGCATTAATAAACAAAGAAAGCGTAAGACTCTTTTATTATGACTAAATTGTGTGAGAAGTCCTTCCTCTGGAGATGCAGGTGTTGGATGTTGTGGAGTCCTTCAGACTTGCTGGCGGCAAAGGTCTTAATCTGTGGGTGAAAGGTGCTGTGTGACCCAGCTCTGACCCAGCCGGGCAAATACGACCTTTGGCACAGAAAACCCATACTTCCTCACGTCACACATGTATGTGGGGGGATTAAACAGTTTCTTTATCAGCTGCCACATGCTCAGGTGGATTCTTCATTTCATCCAAATTCAAACTTGGCTGATTGTAGATGTGTGGCAAAATGATAAAAAACATGTTTTTTAAAAAAGAGGAAAAGAAATCTTCCACAAGATTAGCAGCAGAGAAAAGTAAGTTCATTTATTAAAGTGATTGATTGTCAGAGTTTCTTTTGGGCTGTGAGTTTAGACAACAGAGAAACCCGAGACGGCAGACCAGGGAGGGAATGATCAATGCTGTTCCAGAGGAATGCAGCAGGTAGGGAAAAGGAGAAAAACAACAGAAAAATGACACAAAAGAGCAACTATGAGTGAGATGTGAGGAGACCTTCATAAAGAACCTGCACTAATGGATTTGGATGATGCCACAATATAACGTGGAATATATTTTTAAAATGTGATCAGCTGATAGAGCTACTGCGTTTCAAAGATGATGGGACACTGTATTGTCATGCATCCTCGAAACAGGCTTGATTGTGGTATTTTTAGGTATATTTTTATTTTTTCTAAACAAATTCTGCTGAAATTATAGTAGTGGTTGACTGAAAAAATGTTTTTTAATATTTTTTTTCCTGATTTGAATCAGTCACTCTGGGTGTTTCTTGCAGGCTGAACATGAAAATTGTCTCCAACACTTCTGCATTAGCTTTGATGGAAAACAGACGGTGAAAATCTATGATTTGAAAAGCGTGACAGACCTACGTCACACTGTCATGTCATGTGATTCATGGAATCACCCATCTTGTCTCACGACGGGAAGGCTGTCGGTGTTTTAGTGTCCAGGAAACAACAGAGAATGTCCGGACTAGTAAAAGCTAACCGTTAGCATTAGTGACACCACCACACAGAACCTCCCCCAGGCTTGTGTTATTTGTGGACATAAAACATCCACATTGCAAGTCAGAGATAGATGTGTTGCTCTTAGCCAATCTGAGGCAAGATGTCCAAATACATAAACATACATATCAGGAAATAAGACTCCAATTCCTGCCTTGTTGTGCCACTTTCAGTGGCAGCAGACTCCTCCGTGCTGATCCAAGCAATTCAGGGCTCTTTTTGCCCCTGGCACGGCTTGCAAAGCATTCAATCCTACCAGGCACACCTGTAAATGTATTGATTTAACTAGTTTCCCACTGAAAATATATATCTCTCATATAAGCTCTTTCATATATTATTATAAGCTCTTTTATATGATTAAATATGTATCTCTCACTTTTGCCCCTTATATATTATCATAAATACATTATTATATGCCTTTTCATGGAATCTTGTTATAATATCAAAGACCTCTCTGTGCCTTTTCTGCTCAAGCTGAACAGCTGCATAAGGGAGTGAAAGCGTTCCTTCCTTCAGTTCCTCAATACAAGAACAACTGTCTTTGTTAGCAAAGGATGTTGCAGGATGTGTCCTGATCATCTCAAGGTTGCATGTCCTTGGGATGAATTGGTCTTTCATTAACAAGGCTATTAGCTGACGTGCGTCTGCAGGTGCAGATGGCAGAATTACGTGTGTGTATGGCAAACTACGTATGTAACATTCCTGTAATCTTCAATAAAAATCAGCCGTTTTCAGCAGAACGGCGAGAGTCTGTCCGAAGCATCTGGCAAGAGCAGGTCGCGGGACTTGCTGCAGAGACTCTCCCCCTCATGAGCGGCGAAACAGTGAATGGACTTCTGATCATTTGTCTCCTCGTTCTGTCAACTTAAAAGGTGTTTAACTCCATCTACTCCGTACCCGTGCTTGGTCTAACGGAAGAGAGACCAACAAATTTGGCGTCACGAACAGGATTTTTTCTTTTTGAAGAAAAAGGAGTTTTTGGAGGACAATTTGACCAACCGACCCAGTGAACGATCTTGGCACAGAACACCGCGGTGGAAAACAAGGTGAGCAGAGCCTATTATCTAAAATCTGCTCATTGGATTTATCCAAAGCCTTTGTGTCCAGAATCATAGTAGCTGAGGTCCTAAAATAATAGTTGGAGAAGAAAGTGGAGACAAGTGCAGAAAGAATAAGAGATTTTTTGTAATGGTTTAATGGTGAAATGAAATGAGGATTTTTCTAATGGTTTAATGAGTAAATGAGAAAAGGAAATAGTACAGATGAAGGGATGGTGACCCAGGGCTAATAGAGTAGCCCTAAAGTTCCATTTCCAGGTCGTGGCTGACCACACTATTTGCTGACGAGCGGATAGAATATATAACAAGGTTATATAAAGCTTGGCTGGATCCATAGGTGTGGGAACCCTAAAAGTCCACAGGTCAAGGACCTGGTTTTTTGTGTTAAGGGAAGGGGAGGCTAAAAGAGAGCTCCCTGGATTTTAAGGTCAAGGACCTGGTTTTTTTTGTGTTAAGGGAAGGGGAGGCTAAAAGAGAGCTCCCTGGATTTTAAGGTCAAGGACCTGGTTTTTTGTGTTAAGGGAAGGGGAGGCTAAAAGAGAGCTCCCTGGATTTTTAAGGTCAAGGACCTTTTGCATGAGATGAGAAAAATGTTCTGAGGTAACTGTTTTTGCATAAGATGATAAATGTTTTGACTGCTTCTGTGTGAAGAGAGCAGTGCTTTTGGCTATTTCTGCGTGCTTTTGGCTGTTTTTGCATAAAATGAGCAATGTTTAAATATGACAAGCAGCCCAGTTGAAGCCACGAGAAATAAGGTTTTATTGAGAAAGTCAGCGGAAGAGGCGATGAAGAAAAAAGGGGTAGATGTTAACAGTAGAGGTAACTGGAGAAAGATTTGGGAAGTGAAGGCTGCAGAATCGAGAGAAAAAAGGCACAGCTGTAGACAAGCTTCACTGTGTGTGTAAGCTGAGTTCAGCCTGTGTGTGTGAGGCGCAGCAAGAGGCTGCTTACGGCTCTGGATTGAAAGTGCAGCACTAGGAGAGTGCAGAATGCAGAGCAGAGTTTTGGGAGCTCCGTGTGTGTGTGTGTGTGAGTGTACAGCGCTGGGTGTGTGTGTGAAGGCCTGATGCGGTACCAGAAAATAAATAAATAAGCTAAATAAGAGCTTTAAAAAGTTGCAACTCGTATATGTAAATTACACTGCAGTGCTAAAAATTAATGTTTGGAGCTACGCAAAATTCAAATTCTGCAACCCTGTTCTGATCAGTCTTTGAACAGAACACCATAAGTTAATAAATAAAAGGTTTTTAAAGTAACATATGCATATGTATGTGTGTATGTATGTATATGTGTATACATATATACATATGTAGTGTAGAAGCGTGATAATCATTGGTGTGTGGGGCAGCATGTGAGTGACCCCGATCTGGGGGTTAAGTGACCTGGAGATGAAAAAAGGGAAAAAACCACCAAGAAACGCAAGTAAGGATGTAAATGACAGCTTTATTTTAGAAATATAGTCATATAGCTGCTAAACAGTAAAATCAAAACAGATCTGCAGAAAATAAATATATAAACTATTCCTCAGAGCGCTCTCAAAAAATTGCAATTGGATTTGCTCTAATGTTACATAAGGCCTGCTTAAAAGCATAGTAAGCATTAAATTCTGAAAATAACCAGTGCAGTGTTAAATAAATTCTGTGCTTAAAATATTATATATATAGAGAGAGAGAATAAATAAGTGACGAACTGACTTACCTTAAAAAAATAATAATAATAAAAAGAGACTGTGACAAACAAAGAATGTCTCTGTGCCTTGTGAATGAGTGAATGTGTGTCTTCTTGCATGAGCTGCTTTCGCTGGATCTTCTGAATGATTCAGTTTTTAATAGAGGGAGCAGCTGCTTGAGAAACAGGGTGCGTTCCATGTTTTTACTAGACGGTTATTTAGTTCGAGAGACTGTGGAAACAATAGAAAAAGAATTTATCGTTAGTGTGAGGACAAGAAAATCCTTTAAAATCCAAAAGTTGTATGGTTGTGGTTATAAAGGAAGTATTTTGTCTGATTATGGGCCGTGGAGTCAGCTGGACTCCCTCGCTCTCACAGTTTTCCTGTGTAACATGCAGTTTTAAGCAATTTGTGACTTTAGAAAGGATATTTTTCGGTGTTTTGGACGTACCTTAAGGCTTCTGGTTAGGGTATTCAGGAGATCCTTCCTCTCGGACAGATTTAGTGAGAATGACTGGAGTTTCAGCCTGGGGACCTGACTCCACCCACTTTTACACACAAGAGTCCCGTGGTCTAAAAATAGCACAGGGTGCTGCGAAAAGCAGCTCTGAACCTCTCAGGATCATCTTTATGAAAACCATAAAATTAACAAATAATCAGTCAGGAAATAAAATATTTGTTAAATCTTGCTATAAAACAAAATCCAATAATTGTCTTACCTCAACTTTAAGAACCATTAACGTTAATGGCTGGATTTTGAGATGCTGAATAATGAAAAAATAGATAAACTAAGTATTATTTCCTGTAACCTGGCTAGAAACTGTACTAGGCTGTTTTGAGTTAAAAACTGGTAGTTATTTTCCCAAAATAAAATAGATAAATAAAAAATGAAAGGAGGGATCTTGCATTTGGGATAGATTGTGCCTAAAGTTTAAAACCTGTGTAGAACCGATTTGACGAGTCAGAAAAATTGTGCATAGGAAATAGTCTAGATTTACCTTTGAGTCAATAAAGTTGACTAAATATTAGAAACCTTCGTTGATTTTGATTTGTAAAAGAGAAAGTTCTGTCCTTTCAACTCAATCAACATATTTAAGGAAAACGTTTGCTGTGCATTGTGGAGGCATGAACTTTACTGGGTGGGCCTGTCACAACCAGCTGCAAAGAATGTTTGGCTCTGACTTCTATACAAAGAGAACCTGGAAGCCCTCACCAAAAACTGTGACTCATAACATCAAGACGGGGAGCACTACAAGATGGACAAAGAGGCAGAAACTTATTTGCCCTGCTGCTGATGAAACAAAGTACAAAAGGGGGAGCATGTGTGCTAACATGTGAACTTTAATCAATGACGGTGGTCATCCTGGACTTACAAAGAGAGGCTCAAAAGAGACTGTTTCCTATGGTTACACCCAGTAAAAGAGTGCTTGCTGCAGTCAGGTAATGAACAAGGCTTTTTGGCAACAACCAGTTGAATTGATGAAATGTCAGAACTGTGGAAAATTTACTAAACTACTGTAGAACATAGTTAACTGAGAAAGTTAGCCTAAAAAAAGATAATAATAATATCAATAAATAAATAAATAATAGGATTAGTAACCTGGATTTCAGCCCAACTCACCATTGGACGTCAATATAATCTTTATTGTCTTAGGATTCTCAGCTGCAGCGGACATGCAGTAAAGCCTTATTTTCTTTTCAAAAAGTCATTCATCGGCGTCATCACTTATCTTCATTAGTTAAGGAAACGGTGTCTATTTATAAGTCTAGGAGAACGCTTTAGGCTTCAACAGTTTTCTCCTTCGAGCAAACATGCGCAAATTTCCGGACAGTTTATAGTAACGTTCCATCCCATTCCATTCATTGCATAAAAATAAACATTAAATGAATAATTTGGCATTCAGCTGACTAAATAATTCATGGAACATCTCATCCGAGACAACAGTGTTGTTTCAGCTCCGTTGAGTTTCCCAACAGATCTAGCCAAACCTAGCTGATCCTATATTTTTCTATCAGCTGTAAGTTCTAACGTAGAAAATAATGTCACAAAAATATTGAATAATTGTACCCCTCATTCGATAAAAATTATGTTCACATTTTTATCTTGTGAAATCTTTAACATAATATTTTTAATTGGCCTTTTTGACGACAATTGGCTAAAAAGTCTTTAAGATTATCATCACAGGATGGCATGATAAATAAGTAAATAACATAAATAAATAAATAGACAAAAATAAGATAGAAAAAGCAAAATTAATTAAATGAAACGTAATAGTGATAAAACGTTAAATTGATCTAAAATCTGTCATTCAGCGCCACTGGAAAAAGGAAGAGGATAGGGGAGTATCTCTTAGCACAAATCACGTTATTGATTTAGCAATGCAGCTTAATTTCAGATGCTTTAAGGATGATACTAACTTGTGTTATAGATGGAGGAGTAGCACAGAAACACTTCTAGATGAGGAGATAAGGAAAAAAAAACTGCTGATTACCAATACTATGCACAAACAAACCTGTAACTGCAGTTTCGTTATTTATGAATTAACCTTAAGTAGTGAATTAATTCTTAGGATTTCTGGTGCGAGTAGTGTTCCTAAAAAAGAAAGAAAGAAAGAAAGAAAGAAGGTAAGAAAGACAGGTAGTTTAGGTAAGGGACAACCTGAAACTATTTGGTTGAATTGATAGTAAAAGTGGTTGTCCTAATTTTTAATTGGAGAGATCACACCGCAACATGAGTTTAGAACGGCAGTTATGGGAAGTTTTGTTGGATTAATTTGATTACACGCCTTAGGTCTTATTTTTTCTTTCCACTGATTTAGCGTTAGGTTAAGTATTTCACACTTTCGCTTCAGTCTGACATTTGCTTGGTGTGTGAGGGCACAGAGACGTGTATGGACCGTGTGTTTGACTGCGTTTGTCTTGTTTGTTTGTTTATTTATCTATATGGGCATGGCCGAGCCTTGAGAAACATCAACAAAGACATTGGACTATTCTGAGTAAATTAACCAATTCAAATTCAAATTCAGGATCCTGAAACAATTTGGCTATAACCTCTAATTGATGAAGGACATCTTAAGAATTCATTATACAAGGCTTCCTCTCCAGTGTTGCCGGAACTGTTATAAAACCCATGCATGGTTGTATATTTTAGTTTGATCATTTATACTCATTGAATTATTGTTGTTTGCTTTGTGTTTTAATTTCTTTGTAATTTTTCTCTGTGACACAGGTGGAGATGCTGGTGGCGAAGTGGATCCCACTCATTTCTTTCTCCCACACACATTCTTACTCTCTCCCTCTCTCTCTGTGTATGTGCATGTGTATGTGTTTGTGTGTCTGTGTGTCCATGTCGTGATGTCACTGTACCTTTAATTGCGCTTGCTGTTCGTAACTGTATGTGTCTGATGTTGAAGGTATCAGAGGCTAGGGTCAGTAAGAGCTAGGACATTTTTGTGCATAACCTCTAATCCCTAGGCGATCGGTCCGGGGAACTTCTGGTCCGGCCGGAGTGTGAATCTTCCTACCAACTATCTGCCAAAGCTCAATTGGACTGCACAAGTCGAGAAAGCCTTCATTGGACCAAAACTACACACACGAAGAGGCTTCGTCTTCGGTGCCAGGCGTCTGGGTCCTGCTAAAAGTCACCAAAAGGAAGTGGACGGAACCGAGGTGGACCGAGCCATACAGGATCACGGAGAGGACGTCACACGCTGTCCGGCTGGACGGGAGGAGCCTAACCTGGAAGAGAAGCAGCTGACATCTGCCTAACCAGAGAAAGGATCCAAAAAACCAGGAAGAGAAGTAGCTGACTACAGTAGCATGCCAAGCTGCCACCACATCCTGCAGGACGAGAATCATGACATCATCACCCCCTGCAGCTGCCTGGAGCCAGTGAAGGGTCCTCAACAGGGGGAAGAAGTAACCACCCTATGAACATTCTACAAGGGTTGTATTTAACACCCTCATTTATTTTACAAGGGTAATATTTTACACCCTCCACCTGCTGACCCAATTATCCAGATGCCCTTGTTACTAGCCAATCCTAACATCTATTTGGGAGGGGAACTCTCTGATGATAGTGATGACTCTCA
This sequence comes from Nothobranchius furzeri, assembly GCF_043380555.1. Lineage (NCBI taxonomy): Eukaryota > Metazoa > Chordata > Actinopteri > Cyprinodontiformes > Nothobranchiidae > Nothobranchius > Nothobranchius furzeri. Next base: position 55,919,797 of record NC_091747.1, read on the forward strand.
TGATGAAGAAGATGTTGTTAGAGTGTGAGAATGTTCAGTGATTTATGTAACCATCCCTTCACCAGTTCATTTTTATGATTTTTTTGTTTGTTTTGTTTTATTTTTTGTTGATCATTGATGTCCTAGGCATGCACACTCTATGCCAACAGGTGTTCGCCCCAAAATTGAGATATGACAAATGGGGGGACATGGGGGAATTTTCCCTATAAACATATGATAATTAGGGTTTTTCGCCCTCATATGGAGTTGCATGCGATCCATACATGTTGTAACATGTTCAGTTGAAAGTATGATCATGTTTTTTGTATTAGTTTACTGCTAGAAAGATGAGTAAATGTAATCTGATTGGTTGTTTGTATTGGTATTTAAAAAAAAAAAAAAAAAAAAACTTTGCTTATTGGATTCTTTTTGATGGAATTTGGTGTTATTGTTTTGATTTCTTATATCTTTATTGAACTCTTAAAAGAGTTCAAAAGGGGGATTGAAAATATATATCTCTCATATAAGCTCTTTCATATATTATTATAAGCTCTTTTATATGATTAAATATGTATCTCTCACTTTTGCCCCTTATATATTATCATAAATACATTATTATATGCCTTTTCATGGAATCTTGTTATAATATCAAAGACCTCTCTGTGCCTTTTCTGCTCAAGCTGAACAGCTGCATAAGGGAGTGAAAGCGTTCCTTCCTTCAGTTCCTCAATACAAGAACAACTGTCTTTGTTAGCAAAGGATGTTGCAGGATGTGTCCTGATCATCTCAAGGTTGCATGTCCTTGGGATGAATTGGTCTTTCATTAACAAGGCTATTAGCTGACGTGCGTCTGCAGGTGCAGATGGCAGAATTACGTGTGTGTATGGCAAACTACGTATGTAACATTCCTGTAATCTTCAATAAAAATCAGCCGTTTTCAGCAGAACGGCGAGAGTCTGTCCGAAGCATCTGGCAAGAGCAGGTCGCGGGACTTGCTGCAGAGACTCTCCCCCTCATGAGCGGCGAAACAGTGAATGGACTTCTGATCATTTGTCTCCTCGTTCTGTCAACTTAAAAGGTGTTTAACTCCATCTACTCCGTACCCGTGCTTGGTCTAACGGAAGAGAGACCAACACCACACATTTTAAATAGATTTGGACTGACCTCACCAACTCAAATAGAAATCCATTGTTTTTCCGACAGTTGATGCATCAAGCCCACACATATTGCAGACTAAAAACAGCTGTTTCATAGCAACACCATAAATCCACATTGTCATCAAGGGCACACGGGATTCATTGTCAATTAAATGAGAAGAGTTGGATGCTTTCTTTTTTATGTATTTCCCTGCTCAAAATGCATCACCCCTTGCAGCAAGATAATTTCCAAAGAAGCAAAAATTTCTCTTCCACTCATATTATGGAGCCATTTCTTTCAGAGATGCCCTGGAGTTAACCTCACGTCCTTATCGACGATTACCTCGATGGTCTGTGTGCCTTCAAAACGGAAAATTTAACTCCACATGCTCTTGATGATGCCCACACATTTTTTTATTCTCCCCAGTAAATCACTCTGAGTGCTGTTCTTGTTCCAACATGGAAAAACTGTAAGCGATTGAGTTACCTCACACAATAGTGCAGCACTTTACCGATCCTTTCTTTTGCACATTCGGTGCCATCAGCAAGTTTCTTGACCTCCAAAGCAGAAGCATTTGACACACTGACAAATATTCACCGTATTGTTCAGCTGTGGAAAAAAAATTTTTTAACAACTTGATCTGTAGTTGTGCTGTCTGTCACAATGTTTCCACAGGAAGTTCTTGCAGGCTTTTGTGCAAACATCTAATCAACATCAGATGCAGTCCTGACCTCGACACATGCTGTGTGCAAAAGCTATTTCCCTTGCAAGTGTCCAAAATAACTTGTGAAAGTTTGCCCATTCCCTTGTGCAAAGCCCCAGTTTATTTGCACCACAGGGGGTGCAGAAACATTCTCCCTTGTGGCATCACCCAGCACCATCTGCAGCTTCCCTCACAGCGCTTGGCAGGGCCCACAGCGACTCCCTTATGAGCCCTTCCAGCCATTTTCTGGCAGGTCAGTTCCATCTCATCCAGCTTTTTTTTCCTTAGATAACGGAGAATGTCTTTGAACCACACAATGCCAAGAAGATTTGAGTAATGCACTGGTAGAAATATATATATATATTTTTTTTAGCTGAGTAGCTTCTACCACAGACCCCTATGTATGTTTTAAACCCTGTAGCATCTGCTAATGTTGCCATCAAGGGGGTGAAAGACTCTTAGGACAGATGGGTAAAATGAAGGGCATGAGTGATTAATAACATGTGGTGTAGCAAACAAGCCAGACCTTTAAAACTTTATGGGTTGACCTCATCAGAAATGACTTTTATATAGTTTCATTTTGCCAGGTGCAATTTAAGAGGGAGCGTATAGAACTGTAGCTAAACAACCACATTCCCAGTATAATGCACTTAAAAAATATTAAAGGCCTGGCACTTGGAACACACATAACCAACCACTTATTATTATTATTATTCTGTGCTAAGAAATTATTGATTCATAGCTAATTTTGATTAATCTGAATTAAACATTTACACTTGATCCTCTTCAGTCTGTAAGTATTATTTTCAACCACAACAAAATGAAAATTTAGACCATTTGGATAGGGTAATTAAAAAAACTATCTGCAACTGCAAATATAAATCAAATAATACTATTTTTAGTTTAATTAAAAACTGGTGGCAGGTGTAAAATTACATTTAATGCAGCATTCTACCGGTCGATTCAACGGTTAATCTTCATTCCATGTGTCATATTCCAGCCCGGTCCACCCTCATCACCATGACAACCACAGCCTGCTCTCCTTAGACTCATCTGCCACACCTGCTCCCAGTAATCAAGCTCATACTACTCACCTGTTTCACCTGCTGTATATACCCAAGCCAACCATCAACTCCCTGCCAGTTAGGTGCAATGAGATCCTCCCTGATGTGTGCACTCCAAGTTGAAACAGATGAAATGCCTTTAGAGCTAAGGAGACTGCAGATGTCATTGCCATATTTTGTCTATTTGGAAGGGAGCAAAGAAGATCATCCTACTAGAAATGTTTTTATTCCAACATGGTATCGGTTGAAAGGCAAAATAGAATAATTTGGTGTGAATGTGTTGGACAACGCTGAGATGGCTGGAGTGGGTAACTTGGTGCTTGGTCCATCTGTTCTTCATCTGCCATAAGGTTGGTTTATGCTTGACGCGTCCGCGCGGAAAAGTTGCGTCATTTTGCGTCATTTTAACAACCACGCCCCTCCTCCGCGCCTCCGCACGGCCCAGAATTTCCGCAACGCGCACCTCGGAAAATGTCTAACCACGCCGACGGACGGACGTGGAAAAACATGGCGGACCGGCAAGAACTAGTACGGCAGAGGTTGGTAAATACAGACATTTGTATGATTCAGCTCTCAGAGATCACCGTGATCAACATGTTGTTAATAATTCTTGGAGAGAAATGGCTGGCACTGTCGGAAAAGATGAGAACGCTGTTAAAAATGCTGAAATACCATGTTGTAAACAGTAATTTCTACTTCTACTATGGTGTAGTGTTTGATGCTTGCCGTAGAGCTCCATGCTGCCCCCTACAGTTTGGGAGAATATTGGCTCACCGCAGAGACGAGCCGCACGAACCATAAACACTGCGAGTTGTGAAGCGCGTTCCAGCCGCGAGCCGCATCACCGCGAGCCGCATCACCGCGCGGAAAGTGAATTCGTCAAGCATAAACCAAGCTATATCCTCCATGGCTGATGCCGGTACCAGATGTAGATACGAGCCTACATGAAAAGATTAGAGTAAAGGGGACAGTGGTCTACTTGCTATGAGATAAGTGGATATTTATTGTGGATATATTCAAATTTTTACTGATGATCAAAACAACCGGACAGAGGAAGAGTTGCAGAAGCAACCAGTTAATTGCCTGCTGATTAACTCATTCACTTCCAGCTGTTTCATGATCAGAAAAACCCTTTGCTGCCAGCGTTTTTCAGCATTTTCAAAGTTTTTTTAAGAATCACAGAACGTTGCATGCTAGGATGATGTCAACGCGAAAACTAAAAAAACATAGAGTAGACTCACCTCTTACATCAGGAAGAATCGGCACGTTTCAAGCTTTATCCGTTCTTTCATAGTCCGTTGTTGAATTGTGATTGGCAGAAGCTTTTCCGGTTCGCCCCTCACTTTTTTTACAGCAGTGGCCCAAAACAATCTCCTAACACATGGATTTTCTGCTTCCTGATCACGAGACCTGTGACGTATGTGGATGAAGATCGGCTTTAGAGCTGGGATGTTCTCACAGTGCGGGGGCTCTTTCCGACACCCACACAGTAAAAAAAATAAATCAAATGGCTGTGAACGGTTGGATTTAAAATGACAACTTTTGTCGTCATTGGCAGTTAATGAGTTAAACTCAGGTGTGTTAAAGCAGATACCGACCCTCGGAGAAGGGAGCTGACTATCCCTGCTTAAGGATTATATTTCCAGGGAACGCCCTGGTTGTCCTGCAGGTGGAGTTTATTGGGGAGAGGCTGTTTGGGCATCTCTGCCTAATCTGGCAATTGCAAACGAAGCTGGCAGTAATGGAGCCTAATTGTAACTTAATGCAAAATGCTTAATCTATGATGCTTTTTTTAGAAAAGGAAAATGAATTTTCCTGCAAAAAAAGGAAACACTTGCACTGCAAGACGTCCCACTTCACCCCAAACATGAAAAGGGAAGAAGCATGTTTTTATTGTTTCTTATTCCTAAAGATGGGTCATCATCGTTGGCAGATAGAAAAGGCCCATTTAGTCTCCAATTCTGATGCTCCCACCTCCTGCAAGGTCATCAACACTTTAGTCACACCAAACGAGCTGACCCCGTCTGGGGGCGGCAAAGTTCGCAGCAGGCATCGGTTACTGGCTTGCTGTACTCTGAATCCATCACAAAAGAAATCAACAAATGAAATGAAATGTTGCATGAGTACAAGCCCCCAGAGCATGAGAAAGAAGAGCAGACGGGCTGAATTAAGTGAAGTTAAGCTAAAAGAAATAGACATACAGAAGGGAGTAAAAAGGCAGCTGGAACATAAGGTTAAGGCAGATGAAAGGGAATGAAAGAGAGACAAAGAAGAAGCACATTAGGGTGGATAAAAGAGCATGTAGGAGAGAGACAGGATGGAATGGAGTTAATGATAGAGAATATTATAGAGGCAGAGAAGTGCATGAGAGGGAGAGAGTTAATATTTGCATGTCAGCCAATGTGTGGCTTTTTGGGTCTCATTATCTCCAACAATAACAGGTTCTGTGCCGTGTGCTGGGAGGAGGAACGACGTGACACGTATCCACTGATAAGGAATATTAAATTGAACTTGGGACAAACACTTCACCAGCGTGTGACCTTGACAAGAAAATAAAATCCAAGTGCCCACGAGCGATCATTTCTGCCTGCAATATCTGCAAGCAGGAAGTAATTTGAGAGAAAAATTACAGGGCATTGGCATCTCGGCTAAAGCGGCTAACTCCAGTATTTGTGACCCTTCTCTGCCTCGCTTTTTCCTGCAAGTGAGGAGCTGGCCTCCTGACTCAGAGGCTCTGAGGAATGTAGGTTATTTTCCACACAAAGTAGGGAGCTGAAATGGCCACCATGGTGAACAAAGAGATAATTGAAAAGCAAGAGATCTTGATTTTATATTATCGCATTACTCTGCGTAGAGGGGAAGGCTGGAAATGAAGAAGAAAGGAAAGATTCACTTCTTAAAGAGCAAGTCACCCCCAAATAAACTTTTTTTTTTGCTGATAAACTAAATAAACAAGTGTCTAATCGTGCTGCAGACACGTGTTGTCAGTAATTTGGCACTTCAGTGCATCTTGGTTAAAATTTAAATATTCTGCCTAAAACTGGCAGTGTTGTGCCGTTGTCAGGTAAAAACTCTGCACTATATTTGAATTTAAATCAGCCACCGCTATTGGCTAAGAGGTATGCTATGATGTAAACTGGTACATTATGATGTCACAGTGCTGTCGTGAGCCTGTGTGTGTGTGTATTTGTTAGCAGCTCCGCCCTCTCGGTCTGCCAGGAAACAGCATTTATTGATGAACTGGTAGTGGAGTTAGACTCTGGTAGGGGGTGACTTGTTCTTTTTCCTTTAAATCTTTTTCCAGGTATGAGGTTTTTTATCTTTTTTTTATGCAGTTAGTTTTTTGTTTAATTTGGTCTTGCAATTCACATCCTTCTGCAAAGATTGTTACATTTTAGCTGCCCTTTTTAAAATAATTGCATCTTTAAAGAAGCCAGGTGAAATACATTATGCTGCTTTCATCTCAGGTAGCAATCTGGGCTAAAACAGCTTTTTTTCTTCTCCAAGGAAACCACAAAATGGCATTTGTGTGAAACACCAAGCAGATGCGGAGAACGTTTGATTGGTTCTTTTTTCCGTTCCTCCCATCGTTCTCGGTTTTTTATTGGAGTTTTGTTTCTGTCGGTTTTCGTTTTATATTCATCAACAAAAATGTTGATCAAAATTCATCATAATTTAGTCTTTATAGATGTATATTATGTAAAATTTCATTTAATTTAGTCCACAATAATTAGTCACCAAAGAAAAAGAAAATATCTCAATGAAATTACCACTGATCCATTCCATCACATGTACTACATTTTAAATGTACATATTAAAGAGCAAGTCACCCCCTACCAGAGTATTACTCTGCTCCCACTTCCTGTTTGAAAAATGCAACAAATGCTGTTCAGATCGAGAGGGCGGAGTTGCTAACAAATACAAACATACACAGGCTCACAATGACATTGTGACATCATATGGTACCGTTCTAAGGTACCTCTTAGCCAATCGAGATGGCAGATTTAAATTCAAATGCAGTGCAGAGTTTTTACCTGACAACGGCACAACACTGACAGTTTTAGGCAGAAAATTAAAAATTTTACTAAATGCTCTAAAGTGCTAAACTATTGACTACACTTGTCTGCAGCACGATTAGGCATGCATTTATATAGTTTATCTTAAAAAAAGTTTATTTGGGGGTGACTTGCTCTTTAAGGACAACCGGTTGGTTGTCAACCTTTGTGGAATGACTAATCTAATTGGTTTTGCTCTTTGCAATTTTGTTAAAGTAAAAAGTCATAACTGTTAACAAAAAGCTGAAATATTTGGTTCTTTATAAAATTTCATCCTTGCATGATAAGATGCATGATAACATGAAAAGATCTCATTTAAAAGTTCTGGAGTGAAATAAAATCTGCATATCATCAGTATGGCAAAGCTCCTGATGATCTATGGCAGGGCTATTAAATTCCGGTGTCATGGTCTGCATCTGCGTCTCCCCTCTTGTGTCTCCTAGTGTTCTCCATTCGTCTCTAGGCTCTCTGTTGTGTATCCTAGCGCCCTCTTGTGTCATTGTCTACGTCTTCCTCATGTGTTCCCAGATCTACAGCCCTCCAGATCATCTCTCCCAGGTCCTGTGTTCCTTCAGTCTTCCCCAGTCACCCCTCCGCAGTCTTTGTAGTTTCAGGTTTTCATTTTATTAGTCTTGAGTGTGTTTTTTCCCACTGGTGTTTGTAGTTTTCCTTCCCTTTAGAATATTAGTTATGTTGCTGCTT